>NW_017679479.1:0-13388 GCF_001879085.1 Nicotiana attenuata
TACATAAATAAATAATTTGTATTGACATTTCATTAAAAAACATTGAAGTTTGAATTCGAAAATCGTTGTTTTGACAAAAATTATAATTTAATCTGGATAGGCGGTTTATAAACTGATTAATGTAATACTTTTTGGAGTTTATATCTCAATTTTGAGGAAATTTGGTGAAGATTCGAGTTGGTTTTAATATGAATTTTCGGATTGAAACTTGAAAACAGGGCGGCCACATCCATAAAGTAGAGTAAGGCAATGCTTTTAGGCCCCACATTTTTTGGGGGCCCCATTAATTTGTTACACCTAATATAGGCTATTATATGAGTTTAAAAAAAGGTTTGTGAAGTGAAAAAAGTTTGATTTCTTTCTTTAACAGTAGAGAGAAGAAGGATTTGAAACTGATATGACTTTCTGCCAAAGAAAATTACCAGACTTGAAATGAGTATGAACCCGATTTTGTATGAAGCTTATGATATATAGGAAGAATAATTTGATTGAGAATATGATAATAAAATCTCACAAAATCTTTGAAGAGTCCTTTGGAGTTGATGTATTTTATACATAAGTGACAACGCTTTTTTTTCACTTCAAACATAGATTTGAAAACAATTCGAAGCATATGAAAATAGTTTTAATTTTCTTTAGCTGTAAAAAATTAAGGTCACTGGACGACAAAAATATTGAACAAAATATTGCTCTTAAAGCTTGAATGTTCCTTTAACAGCATTAATAAATTTCGATATTGAATTAAAATTGATAACCCTAAGATCAAACAATGTCTCATAAAGGTTAAATGTATAACTATAATTGTCAATAAGAAAGACTTATTAGAAGTATTGATCATATATCATAAGAAAATTATTGATAACTTTGTATCTAAAAAATGCTAGAAAAATAGACTTCAAATAAATAATTATTTTTAAAAAAAAAAGTTAGGGCCCCTCATAAAGTTTTGCTTTGGGCCACAAAACTCGTCGGGTCGCCCCTGCTCGAAAAAAATATATAAATAGATTTTATATATTTTGTATGTCGGGTGTACAAACAACATGCACAATATATACAACCAATATAATTATATACGAAACGTACGTAAATTGGATATAAATTGTAGCTTTTTAACTAGATTCCGTAAGAAAAGTTATATACAAATTGCATATAAATTGTAACTTTTAACCGAATTCTATGCAACAAAAATTATATTCAAATAGTATATAAATCGTAGCTTCTGATCGAATTTAAATACACCTTATAAAAAGATTTAGTTATCTTTCCTAAATAGAAAAACCTAGTTAAACCGAATAAATATTATTCGAATACTGTATATATACGAAAAAATTAAGGGCGTCAATGGTTCGGTTCGACCGGTTATTTTATAAAATTAGTACCATACCAATTTTTCGGTTATTCTATTATGTATAAAAAAATTAAACTTTTCGAACCCGTCCCAATCATGTCGGTTTCTCTTCGGTATCGGTACGGTTCGGTTAATTTTCAGTATTTTTTTAAATATTATGTAGAAGTCACCAGTAGAAGTAGAATGCAATAACATATGTTCTTTTATAGAACGTAACAAAACTCTCTAGACATTTTTACTGTTTAAAGGGTGATGAATTAAAAAAATGAAAGATGGCTAGAGTATAGATCCATCAACTATTCTGCAACAATGTAAAAGAAACCAAGCAAAGCCAAAGAAAATATAAATCACATGAGTGAAAAGATATTAACCAAGCTATGACTCAAGAATAAAGTCTATAGAAGATTAAATATTCAAAAAGATAAATCTAAATTATATGAAAGGAAACATATTCAATACATTATAGTTTGTTGCTCAAAATCGCTAGAATATTTTATGTCTTGCTAAGATACTTGAAATAACTTAGTTTGAGTAGAATTAGCGTAATAGGTTTTAGGAAGTAGTATTTTGAGTTTAGTTACTTGTTGATTTGTAACAGTTTTCAAAATTCCAAGGCTCAAACAAAAATTTAATGCATTAATATTTTAAAACTTACTATATAAATATATTTTCCACTGTGATGACCCAAAAGGTCATCACTTGATTTACAAGTCAATTCTGTGTTTCGAGGTCTTAAAAACCTCCTTTTATCTTGCCTCGATTTGCGTGCGCGGCCCGGGCGTATATCCGGAATTCTTTTATGTGAAAATTTGATAAAAATGCTAATTTTGCCTTTAAAATTGAATTTAAGTTGACTTCGGTCAACATTTTTGGAAAACGGATCCGGGCCCTGTTTGACGGTCCCCGAGGGTCCGTAGAAAAATATGGGACTTGGCGTGTGCCTGGAATTGAATTCCGAGGTCCCAAGCCCGAGAAATAAATTTTTGAAGAAAATTGTTTGACTAACATTTGAAGAGTTTTTGGAAATTTAAATGTGTTTGAATTTGATGTATCGGGCCCGTATTTTGGTTCCGGAGCTCGGTACAGGTCTTATATGGTATTTAAGTTGTGCCTGTAAAACTTGGTAAGAAACGAACTTCATGTGACGTGAATCGGACCCTCGGTTGTGAAATTTGAAACTTAAGAGTTCTTGATATTTTTCTTTGATTTTGATGCTAAACTCGTAGTTCTAGGTGTTATTTTGGCGATTTGATCGCGCGAGCAAGTCCGTATGATGTTTTTAGGTTAGTGTGCATGTTTGGTTTGGATCCCCGAGGGCTTGGGTGAGTTTCGGATAGGCCACGGAGTGAAATTGTACTTAGGAAAACTGCTCGTGTGTTGCAGTCAGCAGGCTTCGCAATTGCGAGCTCGCATTTGCGTTGATATATCGCATTTGCGAAGATGGGCTGGGCAGGGAGACCCTCGCATTTGCGAAGCTCAATGTCGCAAATGCGACTTCAGCAGGGGCCGCAATTGCGAACGGTAGTTCGTATTTGCGAAGAAAGCAGGGCATGCCTACCTTCGCATTTGCGAAGCCTGAGCCGCAATTGCGAGTTCGCATTTGCGAACCTGACATCGCAAATGCGATATCTGCACCTATACAACTTATAACTTAGACAAAATTTCTTCATTTTTTCAAACTTTCTCAAAACCTAACTCTCTTGGGCGATTTTCCAAAGACAAGTTCTTCTCCAAATCATTAGTAAGTCATTTCTAACTCATTTTCTTCAATCTATAACATCTTTTTACATGACTTCAACTCAAAATCAAGGGTTTTTCATGCGAAATTGGGTGATTTTGGGTAGGACTTAGAATATTCAAATTTTGAGGATTTGGACCTCGATTTGAGGTCTGATTTCAAAATAAATTATATATTTGAGTTCGTGGGTGAATGGGTAATCGGGTTTTGGCCAAATGGGCCCGGGGCCGATTTTTGACTTTTTGGGAAAATTGATAGAAAACCTATAATTTAGCATTGGGATTGAATTCATTACCATTTTATTGATGTTGTTAAATTTATTTGGGTTAGATACAAGTAAATTGGAGGCGAATTCTAAAGGAAAAGCGGCGTTTGAGGCTTGAGTTGGCCGTGGAAGTTCGAGGTAAGTGTTTGGTCTAACCTTAGCTTGAAGGAATATGTATTGTGCCTTATTTGCTATGTGCTAGTGTAGTGTACGACGTATAGGTATGGTGACGAGTATCTATACGTTGGTGTCAAGTATGCCCGTGGATCTTAAATTGTGATCATTGTGTTTCTTAATAAGTACTACGTATGCCTAAATAGTTGATTATCCATGTGGAGTAAGATTTATGGTCTTCTTCTTGGTATTTGGTTATTGTTGAGCATTGCTCTACTTGTGGTTCAATTGTGAAGTTGATTATTGGTACAAGTTCGGTTATAGCTGATTCCCTTGCCGGGACGTATTTAATTCTTATTGTTGATTCCCTTGCCGGGACGTATTTATACTTATTGTTGATTCCATTGCCAGGATATTGTTGTTGCTATTGTTTAGGTGAGGAAAGAGTGATAAAACACGAAGGGTGATGCCGTGCGCATTCATACTTATGCATATGGTAAGGAAAGAGTGATAAAGGACGAAGGGTGATGCCGTGCACATTTTCATTACTTGATTGCATTGGTGAGGATTGAGAGTAAATGATGTCGTGCACATTTTCATTACTTGATTGCATTGGTGAGGATTGAGAGTAAAAGCATGAAGATCGTGCACTTATTGCATGTTTGTTATGATTTCTTGTTGTTTTCGGTTCAAATGCCTTAATTGTCTTATTCCACTATTACTGTCATTCTTTATGTTTGTATTTCCCCCATAGCATGTTACCCCTCCCTCATTACTTTTGAATTACTTCTGTTACTGTTATTTTGCTAGATACTGTGTAACTGCAGGTTAATTATTTGTTGTGTCCTAGCCTCGTCACTACTTCGCCGAGGTTCGGCTCGACACTTACCAGCACATGGGGTCGGTTGTGCTGATATACACTCTGCACTCTTTTGTGCAAATCCCGGTACTGGATCATATGGACCTTAGCTAGGGGTTGCTGCCTTCAGTCCATCGGAGACCCGAGGTAGTCCTGCAGGCGTCCGCAGGCCTTGGCGTTCCCTTCCTATCTAGTTTATTTATGTTCTTTTCTATTTCGAAGACAGGCATGTACTTTTCTTGTTCGGGCCCTATTTGTAGTATTCTTAGATAGTCCATGAGATTGTGACACCAGTTCTAAGTGGTTTATGTTTATGGATTCGTATTAGTATTAGCTAAATTGTTAAATTTCGTTCTTCCGCATCATTATTTCCGCTGCTTATTATATGCTAACTTGAAATTGTTGAGGCATTAAAAATGAAAAGGGGTAAATTAATCGAAATTGTTGGCTTGCTTAGATTTCACTGGTAGGCGCCATCACGACTCCTGAGGGTGGGAAATTCGGGTCGTGACAAGTTGGTATCAGAGCTCTAGGTTGCTTAGGTCTCACAATCCACAGACAAGCTTGGTAGAGTCTGAGGGATCGGTACGGAGACGTCTGTGCTTATCCCCTAGAGGCTACAAAGTGAGGAACAATTTCACTTCTATTCTTCTCTGTCGTGCGATTTGGTTTCTCAATGCTAATTGGACTTCTACTCTGTTCTTTCGCAGATGGAGAGAACACGTGCTTCTTCATCCGCTGACCATCAGCCCGAGCCCCCAGCAGCAGCTCCCACGAGGGGCAGATGACGAGGTCGAGGCCGTGCTAGGGGCCGAGGTAGGGGCAGAGCTCAGCCCGGAGCAGCAGCACCAGCGGTGGAGCCTCAAGTAGAGTTTGATGATGAGGTTCTAGCCCAGACAGTTTCGGTGGGCCCAGCTTAGGTCCCAGAGGGGTTCATTGCTACCCGAGTACTCCAGGATGCTCTGGTCCGTCTAGTGGTCCTTATGGAAAGTGTCACCCAGGTAGGCTTACTTCCTGTAGCACCAGCCGTCTCTCAGGTTGGGGGAGGAGCACAGACTCCCGCTACCCGCACTCCGGAGCGGATGGCTCCCCAATTTCAGACTCCAGCAGCTCAGCCAGTTGGAGCAGTTCAGCCAGGTGTAGTAGCTCAGACCGGTGATGAAGCAGCTATGTGTGCTGATGCTTTGTGGAGATTGGACACGTTCACCAAGCTGTTCACTATTACTTATGGTGGTACATCTTTAGAGGATCCCCATGATTACTTAGACAGCTGTCATGAGGTTCTTCGGAACATGGGGATAGTGGAGACCAATGGGGTCGACTTTGCTACTTTCCGTCTGTCAGGTTCCGCCAAGAAATGGTGGAGAGATTATTGTTTGGCCAGACCAGTTGGATCACTAACTCTCACTTGGGACCAGTTCTCGCAGCTATTTCTCGATAAGTTTCTTCCCTTCACTCAGAGAGAGGAGTACCGCAGGCGGTTCGAGCGTCTCCAACAGAGTTCTATGACTGTCACCTAGTATGAGACGAGGTTTATTGACTTGGCTCATCATGCTCTTCTGATACTCCTCACCGAGAGAGAGAGGGTGAGGAGGTTTATTGAGGGACTCGCTCAGCCCATTAGACTGCAAATGGCTGAGGAGACAGGTAGCAAGATTTCTTTCCAGAATACGGCCAATGTGGCCAGGCGGGTTGAGATGGTTTTAGCTCAGGTGAGCGGTCAGGGGTCTGATAAGAGGCCTCATCATTCTGGCAGATTCAGTGGTGCCTCGTCTGGAGGCAGGGATTCTTTTGGTAAAGTCCATCCTCCTAGGTCATTTCAGTCAGCATTTCAGGTTTCTCACGGTGCTCCAGGTGGCCGTGGTTCTCATATGCAGTATTCTGATCAGTTTCCCTATAGTGCACCACCAGCTCCTATCAGTGCACCTCAGCTCTAGATTTTTCTGTGTGGTTATCCAGGCCGTCAGGGTCTGTTTCTGGGTCAGCAATCTCAGCAGTTGAAGACTTGCTATACTTGCGGCGATACGAGGCATATTGCTAGGTTTTGCCCTCGAGCCTCGAGCAGTTCTCAGCACCAGGGTTCTCGTGCTATGGTTCCAGCACTAGGTGTTCCATCGCCCGCTCAACCAGCTAGAGGTAGGGGTAGAGGTGTTAGAAGTGGAGGTCAGGCCCGAGAGGTCGAGGCCAGGCAGCTAGAGGTGGAGGCCAGCCAGCAGGAGGCCGTCCTAGGGATGCAGTTCAGAGTGGTGGGGCCCAACCCCGATGTTATGCTATGCCAAGAAGACCTGAGGCTGAGGCCTCCGATGCAGTTATCACAGGTACGGTTTCAGTGTGTAGTAGAGATGCCTCAGTTCTATTTGATCCAGGGTCCACATATTCTTATGTATCATCTTATTTTGCCCCTTATCTGGTTGTACCTTGTGATTCGTTGAGTGCTCCTATATATGTGTCTACACCGGTGAATGATTCTATTGTGGTAGATCGTGTTTATCGTGCTTGTGTGGTTGTTATTGGGGGTCTTGAGACCCATGTAGATCTCCTACTTCTCGATATGGTGGATTTCGATGTCATTTTGGGGATGGATTGGTTATCCCCTTATCATGCTATATTGGATTGTCATGCCAAGACCGTGACCTTAGCACTACCGGTATTGCCTCGTTTGGAGTGGAGAGGGACTCCTGGTCATTCTACCAACAGGGTTATCTCATATATGAAGGCTCGGCGTATGGTTGATAAGGGGTGTTTGGCCTATTTGGCGTATGTTCGTGATTCCAGTGCTGAGATTCCCTCTATGGATTCTGTGCCCGTTGTTTATGAGTTTCTGGAGGTGTTTCCTTCAGACATACCGGGGATGCCACCCGACAGGGACATTGACTTTTGCATTGATTTGGCTCCGGGCACTCAGCCCATTTCTATTTCGCCATATCGTATGGCCCCGCCAGAGTTGAAAGAATTAAAAGAGCAGTTGCAAGACTTGCTGGATAAAGGCTTTATTGGACCGAGTGTCTCGCCTTGGGGTGCACCGGTGTTGTTTGTTAAGAAGAAAGATGGGTCGATGAGGATATGTATAGATTACTGGCCGTTGAAGAAGGTCACAATCGAGAATAAGTACCCATTGTCGAGGATTGATGGTTTGTTTGACCAGCTTCAGGGTGCCCAAGTGTTTTCTAAGATCAACTTGAGATCTGGCTACCATCAGTTGAGGATTAGGGCATCCGATGTCCCTAAGACAGCTTTCCGTACTCGGTACGGGCATTATGAGTTCTTGGTGATATCATTCGGGTTGACAAATGCCCTAGCAGGTTTCATGGATTTGATGAACCGAGTGTTCAGGCCTTATTTGGATTCCTTCGTGATTATCTTCATTGATGATATTTCGATCTATTCCCGCAGCCGGGAGGAGCACGAGCAGCATCTTCGAGTCGTTCTTCAGACTCTGAGGGATAGTAAGTTGTATGCTAAGTTTTCGAAGTGCGAGTTTTGGTTGAGTTCAATTGCATTCTTGGGCCACGTTGTATCAGTAGTAGAGGGTATTCAGGTGGATCCGAAGAAGATAGAGGCAGTTAAGAACTGGCCTCGACCCACATCAGCTACATAGATCCGGAGTTTCTTGGGTTTGGCGGGTTATTACCGTCGGTTTGTGGAGGGGTTTTCATCTATTGCAGCCCCGATGACCAGGTTGACCCAGAAGGGTGCCTAGTTCAGGCGGTCGGACGAGTGTGAGGCAAGCTTTCAGAAGCTCAAGACAGCTTTGACTACGACGCCGGTGTTTGTATTGCCTATAGGTTCAGGGCCTTATGCAGTATATTGTGATGCATCACCTATTGGACTTGGTGCGGTGTTGATGCAGAATGGCAAGGTTATTGCATATGCTTCGTGACAGTTGAAGATCCACGAGAAGAATTATCTAGTTCATGATTTGGAATTAGCAGCCATTGTTCACGCGCTGAAGATTTGGAGGCATTATTTATATGGCGTGGCGTGTGAGGTGTTCACGAATCACAAGAGTTTGCAATACTTGTTCAAGCAGAATGAGCTAAATTTGAGACAGGGGAGGTGGTTGGAGATATTGAAAGACTATGATATCACCATCTTGTATCATCCGGGAAAGGCCAACGTAATGGCCGATGCATTGAGTAGGAAGTCAGCCAGTACGGGCAGCCTTGCGTATATTCCAGTCGGTGAGAGGCCGCTTGCTTTGAATGTTCAGTCTTTAGCCAATCAGTTCGTGAGGTTGGATGTTTCTGAGCCCAGCCGTGTGCTAGCTTGCACCGCTCGTTCTTCATTATTTGAGCGTATCTGTGATCGGCAGTATGATGATCCTCATTTGCTTGTCCTTAGAGACACAATGCGGCACGGAGGTGCCAAGCAGGACAGTTGGAGATTATGGAGTTTTGAGGATGCAGGGTCGTATTTGTGTGCCTAATGTGGATGGACTTCATGAGTTAATTCTAGAGGAGGCCCATAGTTCCCGGTATTCTATTCACCCGGGCGCCGCTAAGATGTATCAGGACTTGTGGCAGCATTATTGGTGGAGGAGGATGAAGAAGGACATTGTTGCCTATATAGCTCGGTGTTTGAATTGTCAGCAGGTAAAGTACGAGCATTAGAGACCTGGTGGTTTGTTCCAGAAGATTGAGATTCCTGAGTGGAAGTGGGAGCGTATCACTATGGACTTCGTTGTTGGACTCCCACGGACTCAAAGGAAGTTCGATGCAGTATGGGTTATTGTTGATAGGCTGACCAAGTCAGCGTATTTCATTCCTGTGGCAGTTTCCTATTCTTCGGAGCGGTTGGCTGAGATCTATATCCGGGAGATTGTTCGTCTTCATGGCGTGCCCGTGTCTATCATTTCTGATCGGGGTACGTAGTTTACCTCGCATTTCTGGAGGGCAGTTCAGCGTGAGTTGGGTACTCGGGTCGAGTTGAGCACAACATTTCATCCTCAGACGGACGGACAGTCCGAGCGTACTATTTAGATTTTGGAGGATATGCTCCGAGCATGTGTTATTGATTTTGGAGGTTCTTGGGATCAGTTCTTGCCATTAGTAGAGTTTGCCTACAACAACAGCTACTAATCGAGCATTCAGATGGCCCCCTATGAGGCATTATATGGTAGGCGGTGTCGGTCGCCGGTTGGGTAGTTTGAGCCGGGAGAGGCTCGGTTGTTGGGTACAGATCTAGTTCAGGATGCCTTGGATAAGGTGAAGATCATTCAGGATAGGCTTCGTACAGCTTAGTCCTGGCAGAAGAGTTATGCCGACCGCAAGGTTCGTGATATGGCATTTATGGTCGGAGAGTGAGTGTTGCTCCGGGTGTCGCCCATAAAGGGCGTGATGAGATTTGGGAAGAAGGGCAAGCTAAGCCCTAGGTTCATTGGTCCTTTTGAGATTCTTGATCGAGTGGGAGAGGTGGCTTATAGACTTGCGTTACCGCCGAGTTTATCAGCTGTGCACCCGGTGTTTCATGTGTCCATGCTTCGGAAGTATCACGGCGATCCATCCCACGTGTTAGACTTTAGCACTGTCCAGTTAGACAAGGACTTGACCTATGAGGAGGAGCCGATAGCTATTTTAGACCGGCAGGTTCGTCAGTTGAGATCGAAGAAGTTCCCTTCAGTTCGTGTTCAGTGGAGAGGTCAGCCTGCCGAGACAGCTACCTAGGAGTCCGAGTCCGATATGCGAAGTCGATATTCCCATCTTTTCCCCGACTCAGGTACTTCTTTTCTATGTCCGTTTGAGGACGAATGGTTGTTTTAGAGGTGGAGGATAAGATGATCCAAAAGGTCATCACTTGACTTACAAGTCAATTTAGTGTTCCGAGGTCTTAAAAGCCTCCTTTTATCTCGCCTCGATTTGCGTGTGTAGTCCGGGCGTATATCAGGAATGATTTTATGTGAAAATTTGATAAAAATGCTAATTTTTCCTTTAAAATTGAATTTAAGTTGACTTCGGTCAACATTTTGGGAAAACAGACCCGGATCCGTGATTTGACGGTCCTGGAGGGTCCGTAGAAAAATATGGGACTTGGGCGTATGCCCGGAATTGAATTCCGAGGTTCCAAGCCCGAGAAATGAATTTTTGAAGAAAATTGTTTAACTGAAATTTTAAGAGTTTTTAGAAATTTAAATGTGTTTGAATTTGATGGTATCGGGCCCGTATTTTGGTTCAGGAGCACAATACAGGTCTTATATGGTATTTAAGTTGTGCCTGTAAAATTTGGTAAGAAAGACTTCATATGACGTGAATCGGACCCTCGGTTGTGCAATTTGAAATTTAAGAGTTCTTGAGATTTTTCTTTGATTTTGATGCTAAACTCGTAGTTCGAGGTGTTATTTTGGCGATTAGATCGCGCAAGCTAGTCCGTATGATGTTTTTAGGTTAGTGTGCATGTTTGGTTTGGAGCCCCGAGGGCTCGGGTGAGTTTTGAATAGGCCACGGAGTGAAATTGGACTTAGGAAAACTGCTGGTGTGTTGCAGGTCTGCAGGCTTCGCAATTGCGAGCTCGCATTTGCGAAGAAATATCGCATTTGCGAAGATGGGCTGGGCAGGGAGACCTTCGCATTTGCGAAGCTCAATGTCGCAAATGCGACTTCATCAGGGACCGCAATTGCGAACGGTAGTTCGCATTTACGAAGAAAGCAGGGCAAGCCTACCTTCGCATTTGCGAAGCCTGGGCCGCAATTGCGAGTTCGCATTTGCGAACCTGGCATCGCAAATGCGATATCTGCACCTGTGCAACTTAGACGAAATTTCTTCATTTTTTCAAACTTTCTCAAAACCTAAACTCTCTTAGGCGATTTTCCAAATACAAGTTTTTCTCCAAATCATTAGTAAGTCATTTCTAACTCATTTTCTTCAATCTATAATATCTTTTTACATGATTTCAACTAAAAATCAAGGGCTTTTCATGCGAAATTGGGTGATTTTGGGTAGGACTTAGGATTTTAAAATTTTGAGGATTTGGACCTCGATTTGAGGTCCGATTTCAAAACAAAGTATATATTTGAGTTCGTGGGTGAATGGGTAATCGGGGTTTGGTTCGAACCTCGGGTTTTGACCAAGCGGGCCCGGGGTCGATTTTTGACTTTTTGGGGAAATTGATAGAAAACCTATAATTTAGCATTGGTATTGAATTCTTTAGCGTTTATTGATGTTGTTAAATTAATTTGGGTTAGATACAAGTAAAATGGAGGCGAATTCTAAAGGAAAAGCGGCGTTTGAGGCTTGAGTTGGTCGTGAAAGTTCGAGGTAAGTGTTTGGTCTAACCTTAGCTCGAGGGAATAAATATTGTGCCTTATTTGCTATGTGCTAGTGTAGTGTACGACGTATAGGTATGGTGACGAGTATCTATACGTTGGTGTCAAGCATGTCCGTGGGTCTTAAATTGTGATTGTTGTGTTTCTTAATAAGTACTACGTATGCCTAAATTGTTGATTATCCATGTTGAGTAAGATTTATGGTCTTCTTCTTGGTATTTGGTTATTGTTGAGCATTGGCTCTACTTGAGGTTCAATTGTGAAGTTGATTATTGGTACAAGTTCGGTTATAGCTGATTCCCTTGCCGGGACGTATTTAATTCTTATTGTTGATTCCCTTGCCGGGACGTATTTATACTTATTGTTGATTCCCTTGCCGAGATATTGTTGTTGCTATTGTTTGGGTGAGGAAAGAGTGATAAAGCACGAAGGGTGATGCCGTGCGCATTCATAATTATGCATATGGTAAGGAAAGAGTGATAAAGGACGAAGGGTGATGCCGTGCACATTTTCATTACTTGATTGCATTGGTGAGGATTGAGAGTGAAAGCACGAAGGGTGATGCCGTGCACATTTTCATTACTTGATTGCATTGGTGAGGATTGAGAGTAAAAGCACGAAGGGTGATGTCGTGCACATTTTCATTACCTGATTGCATTGGTGAGGATTGAGAGTAAAAGCACGAAGGGTGATGTCGTGCACTTATTGCTTGTTTGTTATGATTTCTTGCTGTTTTCGGTTCAAATGCCTTAATTGTCTTATTCCACTATTACTGTCATTCTTTATGTTTGTATTTCCCCCATAGCATGTTATCCCTCCCCCACTACTTTTGAATTACTTCTGTTACTGTTATTTTGCAAGATACTGTGTAACTGCAGGTTAATTATTTGTTGTGTCCTAGCCTCGTCACTACTTCGCCGAGGTTAGGCTCGACACTTACCAGCACATGGGGTCGGTTGTGCTGATACTACACTCTGCACTCTTTTGTACCAATCCCGGTATTGGAGCATACAGACCTTAGCTAGGGGTTGCTGCCTTCAGTCCATCGGAGACCCGAGGTAGTCCTACATTCGTCCGCAGGCCTTGGCGTCCCCTTCCTATCTAGTTTATTTCTGTTCTTTTCTATTTCAGAGACAAACATGTATTTTTCTTGTTCAGACCCTATCCGTAGTATTCTTAGATAGTCCGTGAGATTGTGACACCAGTTATGGTGGTTTATGTTTATGGATTCGTATTGGTTTTAGCTAAACTGTTAAATTTCGTTCTTCCGCATCATTATTTTTGCTGCTTATTATATGCTAACTTGAAATTGTTGAGGGATTAAAAATGAAAAGGGGTAAATTAATCGGAATTGTTGGTTTGCCTAGCTTTCACTAGTAGGCGCCATCACGACTCCCGAGGGTGGGAAATCCAGGTCGTGACATCCACATGTAAAATTTATTCGGTACGGTTCGGTATTTTTTCGATTTATTTTTATGAAATAAAAAACCTAGCCTAATTATCGATGCGGTTATAAATTTATATAAAACTTACTTTTTTTTAAAGAAATCTAAAAATCGGTTCAGTACGGTACGGTTAGATCGGTTTAAACGGTTTTCGAATATCCATTGACACCTATAGAAAAAATCCCAATAATATTTGGGGTTTTGACACAGTTACCCACAAAAACAAAACTATTTACCCTTGTCTACCCATTTGTTTTTCTACCCATAAACTAATTATATTTCCTACCCATAGTAGTTTTTGTGGGGAATTTTTTCTTTATTCTCCAATTCTTTTTATTTCTATGCTTCTTTTCTTTCTTTT
>NW_017679479.1:15895-16703 GCF_001879085.1 Nicotiana attenuata
TTTTTGATTATTTCGTTTTCTTCGATATTTCTGTATTACTGCGTGTATTTTTCTCCCTTAATGACTTTTTCTCTTATTCATTGTTCTGGAGTTTGCTTTTTGCATTTATCTTCCTTGATGTTTCTCTTTCTCTCTGAGCTAATTATTTGAGCTACTATTTTCTTAAAATAAATGTCTGTCAGCACAGAATTTTTTTGACGCCATTAATTTTCAATCCATATATATAGACGGCCGTTAATGAGCTTTGAATATTGATTTTTCTACCTTAGCCTCGTACTTAAATGGATAAAGGTATAGGGGCGTGACCATTACCTACCTAGTTTAGAATTGTGTGCCAATAATCCTCGTGAAATTCTCGGTTGTCTTCTAGCTGCAGTTTGTATTGTACTAGCTGGTTTTGTATCTCAAGTTGTTTCTTAGCTGTAATATGCCTAATGGATTCTCTTAAATTTAGTTTGGCAAGGTTTATACTTCTCATTCGGAGCTATTCTGTAGTGTAGTATGTGCTGATGGTGTAGCAGACATTGGCCGTCTCTTATAACCTCCTGTTAGGCCGATCCTGGATCCATGCAGCAAAAGCAGTGCCATCTACCTTGCACCAGATGGTTAAATTCGAGTGGGACAGGCAAGAGATTGAGGTGCATGGGGAAGATAGTTCGTGTACTCTAAGTGGTGCCATTGTGCCTTTCATAGAAGCTGAGGATGACAAAGGTCCATGGGTTTATCAAGTTTTTGATACGGTATCGGTTGAAAAGATCCCGGAAGGGGAGTGTGTTCCTGTGCCAAAGGTAGCTGCTGCAGATCGGAA
>NW_017679480.1:0-3217 GCF_001879085.1 Nicotiana attenuata
AATCCCTGAGCTGAGTTTTTAGACATAGGGTCTCCATTCCCTAGTCGCCTTGTGCCAATATTAGGGCTCCAATCCCTGAGTTGAGTTTCTAGACATAGGGTCTCCATTCCCTAGTCGCCTTTTACCAACATTAGGGCTCTAATCCCTGAATTGAGATTTTTAGACATAGGGCCTCCATTCCCTAGTCGCCTTTTACCAACATAGGGCTCAAAGCCCTGAGTTGAGTTTTTAGACATAGGGCCTCCATTCCCTAGTCGCCGTTTACCAACATTAGGGCTCCAATCCCTGAGAAGAGTTTTTAGATATAGGGCCTCCATTCCCTAGTCGCCTTTTACCAACACTAGGGCTCCAATTCGTGAGTTGAGATTTTTAGACATAGGGCCTCCATTCCCAAGTCGCCTTTTTTTCCAACATTAGGGCTCCAATCCCTGAGTTGAGATTTTTAGACATAGGGCCTCCATTTCCTTGTCGCCTTTTTTACCAACATTAGGGCTCCAATCCCTGAGTTGAGTTTTTAGACATAGGGCCTCCATTCCCTAGTCGCCTTTTACCAACATTAGGGCTCCAATCCCTGAGTTGAGTTTTTAGACATAGGGCCTCCATTCCCTAGTCGCCTTTTTCCAACATTAGGGCTCCAATCCCTGAGTTGAGTTTTTAGACATAGGGCCTCCATTCCCTAGTCGCCTTTTTCCAACATTAGGGCTCCAATCCCTGAGTTGAGTTTTTAGACATAGGGCCTCCATTCCCTAGTCGCCTTTTTCCAACATTAGGGCTCCAATCCCTGAGTTGAGTTTTTAGACATAGGGCCTCCATTCCCTAGTCGCCTTTTTCCAACATTAGGGCTCCAATCCCTGAGTTGAGTTTTTAGACATAGGGCCTCCATTCCCTAGTCGCCTTTTTCCAACATTAGGGCTCCAATCCCTGAGTTGAGTTTTTAGACATAGGGCCTCCATTCCCTAGTCGCCTTTTTCCAACATTAGGGCTCCAATCCCTGAGTTGAGTTTTTAGACATAGGGCCTCCATTCCCTAGTCGCCTTTTGCCAACATTAGGGCTCCAATCCCTGAGTTGAGTTTTTAGACATAGGGCCTCCATTCCCTAGTCGCCTTTTTCAAACATTAGGGCTCCAATCCCTGAGTTGAGTTTTTAGACATAGGGCCTCCATTCCCTAGTCGCCTTTTTCCAACATTAGGGCTCCAATCCCTGAGTTGAGTTTTTAGACATAGGGCCTCCATTCCCTAGTCGCCTTTTTCCAACATTAGGGCTCCAATCCCTGAGTTGAGTTTTTAGACATAGGGCCTCCATTCCCTAGTCGCCTTTTTCCAACATTAGGGCTCCAATCCCTGAGTTGAGTTTTTAGACATAGGGCCTCCATTCCCTAGTCGCCTTTTTCCAACATTAGGGCTCCAATCCCTGAGTTGAGTTTTTAGACATAGGGCCTCCATTCCCTAGTCGCCTTTTTTCAACATTAGGGCTCCAATCCCTGAGTTGAGTTTTTAGACATAGGGCCTCCATTCCCTAGTCGCCTTTTTCCAACATTTAGGCCCCAATCCCTGAGTTGAGTTTTTAGACATAGGGCCTCCATTCCCTAGTCGCCTTTTTCCAACATTAGGGCTCCGATCCCTGAGTTGAGTTTTTAGACATAGGGCCTCCATTCCCTAGTCGCCTTTTTCCAACATTAGGGCTCCAATCCCTGAGTTGAGTTTTTAGACATAGGGCCTCCATTCCCTAGTCGCCTTTTTCCAACATTAGGGCTCCAATCCCTGAGTTGAGTTTTTAGACATAGGGCCTCCATTCCCTAGTCGCCTTTTTCCAACATTAGGGCTCCAATCCCTGAGTTGAGTTTTTAGACATAGGGCCTCCATTCCCTAGTCGCCTTTTTCCAACATTAGGGCTCCAATCCCTGAGTTGAGTTTTTAGACATAGGGCCTCCATTCCCTAGTCGCCTTTTTCCAACATTAGGGCTCCAATCCCTGAGTTGTGTTTTTAGACATAGGGCCTCCATTCCCTAGTCGCCTTTTTCCAACATTAGGGCTCCAATCCCTGAGTTGAGTTTTTAGACATAGGGCCTCCATTCCCTAGTCGCCTTTTTCCAACATTAGGGCTCCAATCCCTGAGTTGAGTTTTTAGACATAGGGCCTCCATTCCCTAGTCGCCTTTTTCCAACATTAGGGCTCCAATCCCTGAGTTGAGTTTTTAGACATAGGGCCTCCATTCCCTAGTCGCCTTTTTCCAACATTAGGGCTCCAATCCCTGAGTTGAGTTTTTAGACATAGGGCCTCCATTCCCTAGTCGCCTTTTTCCAACATTAGGGCTCCAATCCCTGAGTTGAGTTTTTAGACATAGGGCCTCCATTCCCTAGTCGCCTTTTTCCAACATTAGGGCTCCAATCCCTGAGTTGAGTTTTTAGACATAGGGCCTCCATTCCCTAGTCGCCTTTTTCCAACATTAGGGCTCCAATCCCTGAGTTGAGTTTTTAGACATAGGGCCTCCATTCCCTAGTCGCCTTTTTCCAACATTAGGGCTCCAATCCCTGAGTTGAGTTTTTAGACATAGGGCCTCCATTCCCTAGTCGCCTTTTTCCAACATTAGGGCTCCAATCCCTGAGTTGAGTTTTTAGACATAGGGCCTCCATTCCCTAGTCGCCTTTTTCCAACATTAGGGCTCCAATCCCTGAGTTGAGTTTTTAGACATAGGGCCTCCATTCCCTAGTCGCCTTTTTCCAACATTAGGGCTCCAATCCCTGAGTTGAGTTTTTAGACATAGGGCCTCCATTCCCTAGTCGCCTTTTTCCAACATTAGGGCTCCAATCCCTGAGTTGAGTTTTTAGACATAGGGCCTCCATTCCCTAGTCGCCTTTTTCCAACATTAGGGCTCCAATCCCTGAGTTGAGTTTTTAGACATAGGGCCTCCATTCCCTAGTCGCCTTTTTTACCAACATTAGGGCTCCAATCCCTGAGTTGAGATTTTTAGACATAGGGCCTCCATTTCCTTGTCGCCTTTTTTACCAACATTAGGGCTCCAATCCCTGAGATGAGTCTTTAGACATAGGGCCTCCATTCCCTAGTCGTTTTTTTACCAACATTAGAGCTCCAATTCCTGAGTTGAGTTTTTAGACATAGGGCCTCCATTCCCAAGTCGCCGTTTACCAACATTAGGGCTCCAATCCCTGAGTTGAGTTTCTAGATATAGGGCCTCCATTCCCTAGTCGCCTTTTAC
>NW_017679480.1:8122-11310 GCF_001879085.1 Nicotiana attenuata
ATAGGACCTCCATTCCCTAGTCGCCTTTTTTTCAAACATTAGGGCTCTAATCCCTGAATTGAGATTTTTAGACATAGGGCCTCCATTCCCTTGTCGCCTTTTTTACCAACATTAGGGCTCTAATCCGTGAGTTGAGTTTTTAGAAATAGGACCTCCATTCCCTTGTCGCCTTTTTTACCATCATTAGGGCTCCAATCCCTGAGTTGAGTTTTTAGACATAGGACCTCCATTCCCTTGTCGCCTTTTTTACCATCATTAGGGCTCCAATCCCTGAGTTGAGTTTTTAGACATAGGGCATCCATTCCCTAGTCGACTTTTACCAACATTAGGGCTCCAATCCCTGAGTTGAGATTTTTAGACACAGGGCCTCCATTCCCTAGTTGCCTTTTTTACCAACATTAGGGCTCCAATCTCTGAGTTAAGTATTTAGACATAGGGCCTCCATTCCTTAGTCGCCTTTTTTACCAACATTAGGGCTCCAATCCTTGAGTTGAGTTTTTAGACATAGGGCCTCCATTCCCTAGTCGCCTTTTTACCAACATTAGGGCTCCAATCCCTGAGTTGAGTTTTTAGACATAGGGCCTCCATTCCCTAGTCGCCTTTTTACCAACATTAGGGCTCCAATCCCTGAGTTGAGTTTTTAGACATAGGGCCTCCATTCCCTAGTCGCCTTTTACCAACATTAGGGCTCCAATCCCTGAGTTGAGTTTTTAGACATAGGGCCTCCATTCCCTAGTCGCCTTTTTCCAACATTAGGGCTCCAATCCCTGAGTTGAGTTTTTAGACATAGGGCCTCCATTCCCTAGTCGCCTTTTTCCAACATTAGGGCTCCAATCCCTGAGTTGAGTTTTTAGACATAGGGCCTCCATTCCCTAGTCGCCTTTTTCCAACATTAGGGCTCCAATCCCTGAGTTGAGTTTTTAGACATAGGGCCTCCATTCCCTAGTCGCCTTTTTCCAACATTAGGGCTCCAATCCCTGAGTTGAGTTTTTAGACATAGGGCCTCCATTCCCTAGTCGCCTTTTACCAACATTAGGGCTCCAATCCCTGAGTTGAGTTTTTAGACATAGGGCCTCCATTCCCTAGTCGCCTTTTACCAACATTAGGGCTCCAATCCCTGAGTTGAGTTTTTAGACATAGGGCCTCCATTCCCTAGTCGCCGTTTACCAACATTAGGGCTCCAATCCCTGAGTTGAGTTTTTAGACATAGGGCCTCCATTCCCTAGTCGCCTTTTTCCAACATTAGGGCTCCAATCCCTGAGTTGAGTTTTTAGACATAGGGCCTCCATTCCCTAGTCGCCTTTTTCCAACATTAGGGCTCCAATCCCTGAGTTGAGTTTTTAGACATAGGGCCTCCATTCCCTAGTCGCCTTTTACCAACATTAGGGCTCCAATCCCTGAGTTGAGTTTTTAGACATAGGGCCTCCATTCCCTAGTCGCCTTTTTCCAACATTAGGGCTCCAATCCCTGAGTTGAGTTTTTAGACATAGGGCCTCCATTCCCTAGTCGCCTTTTTCCAACATTAGGGCTCCAATCCCTGAGTTCAGTTTTTAGACATAGGGCCTCCATTCCCTAGTCGCCTTTTTCCAACATTAGGGCTCCAATCCCTGAGTTGAGTTTTTAGACATAGGGCCTCCATTCCCTAGTCGCCTTTTTCCAACATTAGGGCTCCAATCCCTGAGTTGAGTTTTTAGACATAGGGCCTCCATTCCCTAGTCGCCTTTTTCCAACATTAGGGCTCCAATCCCTGAGTTGAGTTTTTAGACATAGGGCCTCCATTCCCTAGTCGCCTTTTTCCAACATTAGGGCTCCAATCCCTGAGTTGAGTTTTTAGACATAGGGCCTCCATTCCCTAGTCGCCTTTTTCCAACATTAGGGCTCCAATCCCTGAGTTGAGTTTTTAGACATAGGGCCTCCATTCCCTAGTCGCCTTTTTCCAACATTAGGGCTCCAATCCCTGAGTTGAGTTTTTAGACATAGGGCCTCCATTCCCTAGTCGCCTTTTTCCAACATTAGGGCTCCAATCCCTGAGTTGAGTTTTTAGACATAGGGCCTCCATTCCCTAGTCGCCTTTTTCCAACATTAGGGCTCCAATCCCTGAGTTGAGTTTTTAGACATAGGGCCTCCATTCCCTAGTCGCCTTTTTCCAACATTAGGGCTCCAATCCCTGAGTTGAGTTTTTAGACATAGGGCCTCCATTCCCTAGTCGCCTTTTTCCAACATTAGGGCTCCAATCCCTGAGTTGAGTTTTTAGACATAGGGCCTCCATTCCCTAGTCGCCTTTTTCCAACATTAGGGCTCCAATCCCTGAGTTGAGTTTTTAGACATAGGGCCTCCATTCCCTAGTCGCCTTTTTCCAACATTAGGGCTCCAATCCCTGAGTTGAGTTTTTAGACATAGGGCCTCCATTCCCTAGTCGCCTTTTTCCAACATTAGGGCTCCAATCCCTGAGTTGAGTTTTTAGACATAGGGCCTCCATTCCCTAGTCGCCTTTTTCCAACATTAGGGCTCCAATCCCTGAGTTGAGTTTTTAGACATAGGGCCTCCATTCCCTAGTCGCCTTTTTCCAACATTAGGGCTCCAATCCCTGAGTTGAGTTTTTAGACATAGGGCCTCCATTCCCTAGTCGCCGTTTACCAACATTAGGGCTCCAATCCCTGAGTTGAGTTTTTAGACATAGGGCCTCCATTCCCTAGTCGCCTTTTTCCAACATTAGGGCTCCAATCCCTGAGTTGAGTTTTTAGACATAGGGCCTCCATTCCCTAGTCGCCTTTTACCAACATTAGGGCTCCAATCCCTGAGTTGAGTTTTTAGACATAGGGCCTCCATTCCCTAGTCGCCTTTTTCCAACATTAGGGCTCCAATCCCTGAGTTGAGTTTTTAGACATAGGGCCTCCATTCCCTAGTCGCCTTTTTCCAACATTAGAGCTCCAATCCCTGAGTTGAGTTTTTAGACATAGGGCCTCCATTCCCAAGTCGCCGTTTACCAACATTAGGGCTCCAATCCCTGAGTTGAGTTTCTAGATATAGGGCCTCCATTCCCTAGTCGCCTTTTACCAACACTAGGGCTCCAATCCGTGAGTTGAGATTTTTAGACATAGGACCTCCATTCCCTAGTCGCCTTTTTTTCAAACATTAGGGCTCTAATCCCTGAATTGAGATTTTTAGACATAGGGCCTCCATTCCCT
>NW_017679480.1:16339-16699 GCF_001879085.1 Nicotiana attenuata
GCCTCCATTCCCTAGTCGCTTTTTTACCAACATTAGGGTTCCAATCCCTGAGTTGAGTCTTTAGGCATAGGGCCTCCATTCCCTAGTCATCTTTTTACCAACATTAGAGCTCTAATCCCTGAGTTGAGTTTTTAGACATAGGGCCTCCATTCCCTAGTCGTCGTTTACCAACATTTGGGCTCCAATCCTTGAGTTGAGATTTTTAGACATAGGGCCTCCATTCCCTAGTCGCCTTTTTTTTCAACATTACGGCTCCAATCCCTCAGTTGAGATTTTTAGACATAGGGCCTCCATTCCCTTGTCGCCTTTTTTACCAACATTAGGGCTCCAATCCCTGAGTTGAGTTTTTAGAAATAGGAC
>NW_017679481.1:0-7535 GCF_001879085.1 Nicotiana attenuata
CAGCGGTGTAAGAGAATGGAGACAGCATAATGTTCTGAGCATCACTACCCTTTTGGATCTCCTTCAGCAGAAGCTTAGCAGTAACTTGTGCACAGAAATCCTTCTTCTCTTCTTTCTGTTTCTCCATCTTTTCTTGTTTTTGTTTCTGCACGTCTTAGTTATTAGTAGCTGTATTAAATACAGAATTGGATCTTGACCCCCTATTTTTTTTGGGGATTTTTACATTCCTATGCCGCATAGGAAACCTTTTGTAGTCAACATTTTTTTTCAACATCAATTGTAGTTTAATTGTAGTATAAATATAGTAATTTTATAGATACTCTTAAAAACAATACAGCTTTATACAATACTTAAACTGATTTGTAGTTTTTTTGAAGAAATTTTGTAGGTGAAGAGAAAATTTTGTAGTCAACATTTTTTTTCAACATAGATCGTAGTTTAATTGTAGTATAAATGTAGTAATTTGTAGATACCCTTAAAAACAATACAGCTTTATACAATACTAAAACTGATTTGTAGTTTTTTTGTAGATTTGTAGTTTTTTTGTAGAAATTTTGTAGATGAATAGAAAATTTTGTAGTCAACATTTTTTTCCAACATAGATCGTAGTTTAATTGTAGTATAAATGTAGTAGTTTTATAGATACCCTTAAAAACAATACTGCTTTATACATACTTAAACTGATTTGTAGTTTATTTGTAGATAAATGTAGGAATTTTGTAGATATTAACATAAAATCAGACTTCCTCTTCTCCATTCCTTCTTCTTCTCAAAAAATACAGAGATGAGACCCATTTTTTATAATCAGATTTTTCCCATTCAACTGTAGCATGATTGGGATTTTGGACATGATTGAGTGTTGTTGCTGAGGTATTGTTCTATATTTTATTGTTTTTTTGATTTGTGGATTGAGAAAAAAAAGATGAAGAACAGATTTGGTTTCAGTTGTTGAAGCTTTTCGTCTTTTTTTGTTTGAATTACGAAAAAAATTCGGGAGAGATCAGATAAAGGATCTGCATTCAAATTTGAACTGAAGGTCTCTAAATCAATTAGGATATTTTTTTCCTGATTTTTAGCGCGCCATATTAGGAAGATTCAGCTACTATTAATTACTAATTAATGAATGGTATAAAAATTGTTGAAAAATAGTGCACAGGGCGGGTAATTTACAAAATATGCACATTTTTGGTAATAAGGTTTCATATATGGTATATGAAGGAAAAAATCCCTATATCTATTTCTAATTATCTTGGGCTTATGCAAGTGTAAAAGTGCAAAGTTACATTAGCTTTAAATAGGGAAACTTACACAAATGTCCCAAATAAATCTCAACTTACCAACCTCTAGCCATGAATCATAGACTTACCAAAACTAGCCAATAAAAATTGAAAAACCAAATAATAGGGTTCTTTCTCTCAAAGAATCACATGCAAAAATCACCTTCCATATTTTTAAGCGTGATCAGCAACACTAGATAGACGGAAAGGAAATTTTATGGATGAGGTAGCAAATAAGGTGATGAACTACAAAAAATATATTCAATATTCCAAAAATCTAAACAAAAAAGAAACTTTTTCAATGGGTATAGTTGAAATTCATTGAAAATATATAGATAAGTCAATATACAAAATTTGAGGAAGATTGGAGGTGATTTGGACTGGTTTTGTATCAAAATTCGTAATTAAATCGAGTTCAAAAAAGTCCTCTGCGACACATGTATCAAGCATGTATCACGCATGTATCTCACACACAGGTATACATGGATATACATGTGATACACAATAGACACAAATATGATATATTGTGATACACAAATGATACACAGTGTGATACACATATCATTTTTTTCATGTTCAGTTTTTATCGAATTTTCAATTCAAACCACCTCAAAACTTCACCAAATCATCCCAAAACTGATATTCAAGCTCCTTAAGTTGTGCCCAATCTATTCTAATAACACCCACTCAAAACAAAGCAAAAATTTGATATTTTTTTTGCTACAAATAGCTAATTGGCTAATATTAGTAATATTTTATCAGTTGGCCAATTTTTGTAATGAGCTACCTATAAATGGACATAGCTGGTAATTTCCCCTTTAAATAAGCTCTAGATGGGTAAAACGATCTTTCCAAAATCCAAAATAAAAGAATGGATTTAATTCAGCCATATTCTTATTTCTTATTCAGCATTACTAATTACTAGCCTTACTCATTACGACTTTTAATCTCACTCATTTTTAAACAAAGCCTATTTTGCTTTTCCTTGTTCCCTCTGTCTCCAGATTTTTCTTCTCTTTCTCTTAGTTTCTAAATTTCTTATTTTTCATGAATGAATTCTCTCTTTATACAGTTCCATTTTTATAGTTATTTAAATTATAAAATTATATTTAATTTTATTTTTCTTTTCTAAAGCTCGAATTTTAAAATTTCAATATGTTTTATTCATTTTTCTTTTGATCTGGTTAATGTTATTTTTTCCTTTGAAGGACCAAATATTTAGTTTGGTTATCACATGTGTATTTATGCACCAAAAATCTTATGAAGTGAAGAAAATTAATTGAAAAATGGACCGAACCGAATCAAATCAAGTCAATTCAAATTGGGCGAACTAGCCAAATGTGCACCCTTCGATCTCCTTTACTAGAGGTAAAGTTTACATTAAAGACGGTGGCACCCGTAACTAGGGCTGGGCATAATTTGGTAAATACCTGTCACACCTCCTTTTTACGCTACACCTGTGAGGGTGTAAAGGAGTTTTTCCAATTAAAGGACAGTCGGAACGGGATTTATTATTAACATTCAGAGTCGCCACTTGGGAGATTAATGGTGTCCCAAGTCACCGGTTTAGAGTCCCGAACCGAGGAAATTATGACTCTGTTAGCAGTCTGCGAACCAGAAATCCGAGTAAGGAATTCTGTTAACCCGGGAGAAGGTGTTAGGCATTCCCTGGTTCCGTGGTTCTAGCACGGTCGCTCAACTGTCATATTTGGCTTATTTATTTGATTTCAATACTCGTTTTGACCTATGTGTTTTTCAACTTTGAACCGCTTTATTATTATTATTTTTTAGAGAATTGCAACGTCGTGAAAACACGTCTCGAACCACGTCGCACCAGTGCACCCATGATTGTCAACACATTTCAACTTCGTTGAGATTTGGATTTGGGTCACATAAATGTGCACCCGCATTAAGGAAGGTAATATTATTAAAATACGCGCCTAAAGCAATTACGCTTTTATTATTTTTGGGGAAAACCGTGAAATTCGCTAAACGGTTCACCCGAATCCTAAGTATTTTATAGCATTTATTGAGGGCCCCGCAATTTATTTGTTTCGCTTAGCGGGGCTCACCCCGTCTTATTTAAGGATACCCCAAAGTGAACTATATTTTCTATTCTGTTCGTCTCTACAAATAAAGAAAGGTCCTAACCGATTCGATGTTGGACTGACGTAGGCCGGGCATTGGCCCAAGTCCAAAGCGAGGGAAAACGACATTACTTCAAATTATCCTGACTAAACTAACATTCAGCATTTATCATATTTTGGCCAGTAAGAATATACGAGTAGGTGCAGGCGTGGATTCAAAGCAAACTAACTATTTTGGCCACTCAAATTAACCCTCCTCAATAGCATTCAATCACTCAAATGACTTCGTGACATTGCTTGAATCGCTGATGTAAACAAAAAATTATTTTTAAACGTATATCTACAGCTACCAAACTTAATCAAGTGTTCAGCTCATGATCCGAACCCTTAAAGTAATAATCATGCACGTCTATTTTTAACAATTCATACACAGTATTCAGCTACTAAGAAATTGATCTACAGCTGATTCTAAACATCAGCTGTTCAGTTATACAGTCCAATCAATACAACTATGAATACTCAATCAAATAGTAATCGAGCTATCTAGACTTAATAAGATGTCAAATTGAAATTCCAGGGCAGCAAACAAACTTCAGTTGTATTTCATATTCAACGAGCGCAGTTACATCAACATAGGTTGAGAATGTGTACCTGGAGAATAGAATATAAGCAAATGAGGATTCACAGCAAAGAAAAATCAGAGGATCAACACAGCAGTACAAGCAGCAGCAAATGAGAGTTTCCAACAGCAACAACACAGGAAATTCAGCCCAGGAATAGACCAGTGATCCAAGTATCAAATGGAATTGAGAGATTGAACACGATAGCACCAAAATAGACCCAAAACTGACTTGCTTGGAATCCAAAGCCACTCGAAATCAAAACAGGACTACTTCTGAACTTCAACTACAAGAAATTAAGTTAAACAATGCAAACCAACCACTAAACATGAAATTGACCTAAGAGATTGAATAAACAGTGTTTCTTTTTTTTTGGATTTTTCTGTAATTTTCTATTGTTTTTGGCTTTCGAATTTTGAATTTCTACTTTCAAATCTGGAAAACTGAAGAGTACTTTTGGGGGAAAGCTTTTTGGAGGCTCCCCAAAACTTCTGAATCAAGGCAATATACACTGCCTTTTATAGGCAGAGTTTTGGAAATGTTTCAGATTTTCAGTTGCCCTTTAGTCCCTCTTTATTTACTCATTTAGTCTTTTGTTTTCTGACTTGTTACACAAGTAATTACACCTATTTTATTGAAATCTATACTAAAGTCCATCCTAGAAGGTTCTATACCCATTACAATTCCTATTCTATCCTTACCTTGGTTCTAATTTTACCAATCTTAATGAAATTACCCTTTTCCATGCCTAAACTACCCTTTGAACCCTCTTGGAATTACTGAGCTAAACCAGACCATTCTAAACTAAACCTAACAGCTAATTAATACTAAACACTGAATTAAGGCATTACCAATGATAATTACTGATCAAACTAGACTAACTGAAATTAACAAATCAAACATTAGAACAAAAATTAAAATCAACAAAGCCTAAACAGAATCGACTAAGATGGCTAATAAAGAATTAAGGATTATAACAATGAACCATAAACTGAAACCAAACATTTAGCAAGACGGATGCAAAACGAAAAATTAAACTAAAACCTAAAATTAGCAAGACAGGATTAAACCAACCAAACAAAATTAAACTAAAGCTAAGAACAATTACAAGAGCAAGATGAAACACATACTGAACAGAATCAAAAATCGAATCGAACAAAAACTCACTAATTTTGAGCATTCGACTGACTATGGGACGAACTCTGACCAGCCATTGTTGTTTGAATCCTCTGGGATTCTTGACACGTAACATCCCTAATCGTGTGTTTTTCAAAAGAAAACACGTGATTAGGGAAATTACGGTCCAAAATCCCCAAGATTTCTGAGTTAGGGTTCTGCCGGAATTTGGGATTTAGAATTTGTAATGTTCCGGGCAGATTCGAGATAAGTGGCTATGGGGGTTGGGTAGAGGAGGTTCGGACGGTTCTGTGGTGTGAATTTGGGTTAATTTGGGACAACTGATGTCATGGCCGGAAAACTTTAAACCGTTATTCGAAGAGTTCAACGTTGATTCGAGGGACGGGGTTTGGGGAATTAGGTAGAGGGGACTCAGATGAACCTAGGGTGTTAACTTGGGACTATTTGGCATACTTTGGGTCTTGGCCGGAGAATCTTTGATTTAATATTTGACGCTTTTGGCCGGGATTTGAAGGAGATCATTTGCATATTTGGAAAAAGGGTGAAAAGGGGAAGCTGGGGTGTTATTTTGGTGAAGTTTGGAGATTCTCCGCCGCCGTGGGCGATTTCCGGCGGCGGAGCACGGTGAGGGGACGGTGGAGGCGTGGTGGGGAAAGGCGGCGTTACAGGGAGTGGTTGTACGAGGAGGGAGAGAAATGTTTAGGGTTTTGAGTTAATTTTCGGACAGTTTTATTTAATTAACAATGACCTCTGAAGACCGTTGGATGATGAGGGACGAAGGGCTCAGATTGTTTTGAGCAAAGAGAACTCAAAACTGCGTCGTTTTGAGTCTTAATGGGAGACGGACCGGGTTGGTAGATTGGGCTAGACTTGGGCGTGTATTGGAATGGGTTTCAGGGGACATGCTTGGGCTTGGGTAAGAGCTTCAAAGACTGGCCCAAAAAATTTGATTTCAATTGAAGACTTCAATTTTTTATTATTATTTTCCTTTCCTTTTCTTTTCAAATTAAAACTAAAATCCTAAATTAAATTAAAAACCCAACTAACTCATTAAAACTACTCGAAAATCACAAATTAAAACTAAAAGGTGCAAGATGACTATTTTTGTGATTTTCCCTTTTTTTTTATTTATAAAATAACTAATTTGCTAAGTAATGTAGAATTAAATCCTAAATGCAAATGCCATGCATATTTTTTATATTTTTCATATGAAATAAAATGCACAAATAAAATGCAAACAATTAACAGAAAATAACACAAAATTCACAAAAGTGTAAAATAATGAAAGAAAAATTATTTTGTTTGAATTTTTGGGAATAATTCATATATAGGGCAAAAATCACGTGCTCACAATACCGAATTACTGTACCGAAACCGATAATTTTGGTATTTGGTATACGGTATTTTGGTATTTGGTATGGTATTTAGTTTAAGTTTTTAAAAAAATTGGTATTAGGTATGGTATTTTAAAATAAAATACCGAAATATCGATACCGTACCGAAATATAGATTATATTACACAAAACACATTATCAATTATAACATAAATATAAAAAAACTAAAATTTTACTTTCCTTTATTCTCAAAGTTCATCAATTAACTCTAAACAAGTAACAAGACATTTCTAATGATCAAATATTCTTTTATGTATAATTTTCTCTATTTGGGTTGATATTTGCTAGTTTTGGACAAAAATTTTGTCAACAAACATTTTCAGTTTTGTATTTTTGAGTACTTTAGTTAAAAATATTAGAGTGTATGACTCTATGCACTAGTTAGTATCCAAACCGAATAAACGAAGTTACCGAACCGAATAAACCGAAACCGAAAGGAGAAAAACCGAACCATACCAATTTTAATTAGGTATGGTATTGGTATAGGATTTTAAGAAACCGAATACCGAATATACCGAACCGAAACGTCTAAATACCATACTGTACCGAACGACGAACACCCCTATCCGTAACTATCAAATTTTAGATCCGCCTTTGCACACAACTAATGTCAGTTGTGTGAGGCACACAATAACACTTCTCCAAATTCTTTGCATATGTCCTCTGTTACGTCGGCCCTGGCCAGCCATCCCTGCCTCCTTGACCCTTGCCTTGCTCTCCACGTGCTTTTTCGATACTAGCAAAAACTAGTACTCCCTCCGATACAAGGGTAATATAGAAAACAATAATTAATTTATTCTTGAAATCTGAAAAAATCAAATATTTTGGATCACAAAACAAAGGTAAAAAAAATCACTTATTGTAGACCGAAAAGATTATTGTTGTTACCGCTTTTTTCGACATCTTAAATTACATTTTGGTAGGGGTGTTCATAAAAACCCGAAAAACCGAACCAAACCGAAAACCAAACCAAACCGATCAAAAAACCGATACTTTTGGTTGTTTGGTTTGTTTGAATTT
>NW_017679481.1:7542-16696 GCF_001879085.1 Nicotiana attenuata
AAAAACCGATCAAATTTGGTTTGGTTATGGTTTTAATCAGGAAAAAACCGAAAAAACCCGAACCAACCGACTATAGGAGTAGCTATTTCAAATTCATTATTACACCTATATATATATGTATATTTTTATACAAAGTTTCAAAAATTTTATGGTAAATGTTAATAGTTTGCACTTTTAGTATAGTTCTTTACCTTTACATTCTAATTTGATTGGTAGTTTTCTTTTGTTAAGTGTAAGAATCCATTTCGTGTTAAAAATAATATATTTTTAAAAAGTCCTTAAATTATTCATCACTATTTAATTCAATTATCATCAATATATCTTGATAAATAATAGATTTCTAAAAGGGTAATTGATATATATATATATATATATATATATATATATATTTNAAATAACCGAAAAAACCGAAAAACCGACAAAATCCGACATAAACCGAATCGAGAAAAAACCGACTTAATTGGTTTGGTTTGGTTCTAATATTTGAAAAACCGACTTACTTGGTTTGGTTTCTTTTTCGGGGAAAACTGATTCAAACCGAACCATGAACACCCCTACTTTTTGGCAAAGTTAATTTACGATGTACTTTGTGTTTAGCGCCTTTTTTTTAAAATGTATATTTTTAACTACTTTAAAAAATAATAGTTATATATTTGTGTATTATATATTTAATTTAAAATTTTTATTCTTCTTGACTAGCAAATATAATTAATTTTGGTTGATCTTCTAATTTTTCGTTCTTTTTATCTGTTCACTACAATAGATAATAGAACTCACATACAAAGACATTTACATTCGAAGAATAAAAGTTGATTATGTTACATATTGATCTTACTATATAACGAGGGTGATGAAGTTATATAAACATTAACATAAATTATAGATTTTCTTCAAACTAAATTTACTCTAGTTTACATTACTGGGTTGCTCCAGTATAAACTAGGGATTTTTACCTTCTTATATTATATATATAAAATTTTATTACCCTTCCTAATCAAGTTTTAACTTAATTACATGGGCATATACAATTTATCAATTATATACAAATTAGTTTTAAATGAGTATCCCTTTACATTAGGAATTGAATAGGAAATCTCCATCTGCTCTCTCTCTCTCTCTCTCTCTCTCTCTCTCTCTCTCTCTCTCTCTCTCTCTCTCATATTCTGTTCTTTCCCTAATTTTCTTCATTCGTTTTTCTCTGCTTTTCATCCTTTTTTTTCCCAGGAAATTCATCAATGAATTTCAATTATTATAATATAGAATTTTAACTTAGCAATTTACTTTCATGTTACACAATTGATGTTCTAATTGAAATTGTCAATCAATAAAATTTGAAGGTATTTGATTCTCCACCATTAACAGCCATTAAAAAACTTCGAAACTTTGAATTCGAATTGGGTTTTTAAAAATTATTGTTTGTTTGGATTAGGTGTTGTTGCAAATAATTGAAAATATTTTTTTGGAGTTTATATCTCAATTTTGATGATGTTTGGTGAAGATTAAACTTAACTTTAGCCGAATTTAAAATTGATACTCGAAAATAAGACATGACATACAATATACTTACGAAATTTCTATCTCTATAAACTAATGGGATTCTCTTTGTTAAAAAATAATATTTTTTAATATCTCAAAAAGAATATTTAAATTGATGTCTAGGTTCATTCTTTTAATAGGTCTTTATAAGACCAATCAATTTGAATATATTTTAATGTGTGTAAAAGTAAACTAGAATAACTCTGAATATAATATTTTATTAGCATCGAATTGGTATCAAAATCAGCTATGTTTTTGTAACTTTGAAATTGACCAAAGATTGGTCCTGTATAAATTGTGTAAATAGTATTTTTTACGTGCATGTTTGTAGATTAGCTGCATGCTTGTATAAATTGTGTAAATAGTATTTTTTACACACACACACTCCAACATAGTAGTCCAATTGTTCTTGCATAAATTGTGACATGGACCGAATTTTCCTTTATATTTTGTGACACTAATTGATGGACATATACCGCTATACGCTGTAGAGAAAGGCAATCAGGGACGAATTAGTTTCCCGATGGTGTGGAGTTTTCAATCCAGCTGATCTTATAGTCAACGAGTGAATCATATTATTTTCCTTCATAGGTTTTTCGGTTATGCAATTGCTATGTCTAGCTCTTTGATTTTTCTATTCGTTGTTGTAATTTTTCATTACAAAGTTAATAGCCTCCCTTAGTTCTAATCTATATTCGTTGTATTGTGATCGAACGGGCAAAACGTAAGTTCTTCTTTGCTTAATCTATATTCACGATGTCATGACAATGTTCACATCCTAATTTTATCATTTATACAAAGGAAAAGGGCCAAATATACCCCTCAATTTTCGGATATTGTCTACATTTAACTCCGTTATACTATTTGGCCAAATTTATCCTTATCGTTATACTATCCGGCCAAATTTACCACTACCATTAACAAACTTTTAAAAATTACCCCTTGATCTGCTAAGTAATCCAAAATCTCCCAACTTTGCTTTTATTTAAATCACTTGTTGTTTTTCTTGCTACACTATTTTCAAAAATTACTATTGATATGAATGCTAAACGTAAGACTACAAATTTTCATGGATATTTTTACTTACCAATGCACCCACTTCTCTTCTTGTGATAATGAGTTTGGAATTGGTTTACAATTTTATTTATTTTTAACCATATATACACTGTAGAATTCAGTGGATCTATTATTGTTTATTATATGAAGTTGATCATCATATATGTACATGTATATTTGAATATATTTTATTATTGTCCGGTTAATATAGAGTTCAATTGACTAACTTAAGATTGCGCAATGCATAGGCATTTGATTATAGCAAAGTTGAATTCGGCAATGTAAAGTCTCCAAGGAACCTCAACTTCAATCACTAATACTTGCAAAGTCTACATACCTTTGGTACAACGAATTCATTAAAGTTTGGGTGTTGTAAATGTTTAACCAGAAAATAGGAATTTTGGTCACAGCTACTCGGGCTACTGATAATCAAATAAAAGAATCTTTTAGCAATGAATAAGGGCAAAAAATGGTAAAGTAATCGGTTTAAAGCAAAGTAAATAAGTATATTTCCAATAATAATTAGAACGTATCCGTACAAATGACATTTCTATTCCTTATATAGACATTTCTAAGTACAACGTCTTTTTTTCCCTTTATGACTAAGTCATTATGAGCATTAATGATATTTATGGAACGTTATAATTGGTAATCGTAACTGCTCCGTGAAGATTCTGTAATGTTTGTAATCATTCATGCCCATTAATTGCAGTCTAATGAATCTATCCTTTTTCTTGTCTTAGTTCATTCTACCGGTGTCTTTTCAGATTAATGAGAGACTCGAACAACCGTTCCTTTTAGAAGATTCTGTAACGTTTTGCTCGTTCCTATTAAGACTCGCGCCTTTTTAAGTACTCTCCTCTAGCTGTCACTTTTCTGATGATCCACGTGTCTTGCCATGTCAGCCACACAATTAATTCCACGTGTAGTGTTTATTGCCCCCCAGTACAGTAAATACTTTTGGAATTTAGACAAACTACCTAATTTAGATTCTTCAATTTACTATACTTTGTTTACTAACTGTTGTATTATTTAATATTTTTTTTCCAAATAAGAAAGCAGGTAAATGTCAATTTTGAAAATAGTGAATCACGAAGAAGAATAAGTAACTTAAGTAAAATGATTTGGGAGATTCTAGGTCACATAACGTCCTAAAGGGTAATTTTTAAAAAATTTGCTTATGGTAGGCATAAATTTGGCCGAATAGTATAAGGATATGGGTTAATTTGATGGGATAGTATGACGGAGGTTAAATGTAGACAATATCCGAAAATAGAGAGGTATATTTGGCACTTTTCCCTTTATACAAACAGGGAAGCTGTTAAGACTGGATGAAAATAGCACTTTGCTGTCTATTCTTGAGCAAATTACATACACACTTCAGCCTGAGTCCCAAACGGAGAGTTAACAGGAAATTCCTTATTCTTGATTGGGGACCTTGATAGTGATACATCTACATAGGCAATTCTTGTAGTTACAGCATAGGCTGCTTCCACTAAAGCAACAGCTCCGTGCATGTTGTTACTTAGTATATATTACTTATAAGTTATAACATCCGAGGATCCAACTTCATCTCATTAATCGGATCTTAAACTGATTTAGAATTCTGGTTTTGCAGACTGCAAATTCGGTTTAAGTATAAGCAATTTCCATATAGGGTTTTCCATATCAAGGCGTCGAATTTTGAGACTGCAATTTAAGATTCGTTTACTCCTGCGCCATTGTCATTCTGAATTTTCAGTCTCATAGGCTCATACTCGTGGCCTCCAGTGGAACAATCTATGAAGAACCTTTCCAATCGAAATTCGGAATAAGTCAAAATGTCGCACGTTATATGATCCCTTCCTGCTTCTACCTACCAATTAGCATTCTATTTCCTATTTCATCAAAAAAGAAAGACAAGAAAATCCATAACGTGCCGACTAAGGGTAGCAATTTGAGCCCAAACCCATTCGACCCGTCCAAGGTTGGGTTGTTAATTGACCCGCTCATTTATTAAATTCATCCCATCTTGACCCAATTCATTTCAGTCCATCTAAAGTTGGACTGAGCCCAAATTGATCCATGAGTAACTCTGTTAAAATATCTTTAAATAATTTTTTTGATATGTTATATATGACCATAACAAAAGAAAAAAAGTCTTATTTGATAATTAAACAAATAGATAAGAAAATAACACACTTTAATTAAAGCTTGGTAAAAGTTAGGCGGGTTGAGCTAAGACCCAAATTTTAACTCAACTTGATCCATCTCAGCCCAAGTTACTTTTGTGCGGGTCAAATGACATGCTTATTTATTGAGTCAACCCATTTTATCCCGCCCATTTGACCCCCCTAGTGCCAACCGTTATTGAAATGTACAAAGATTCCTTTTGGATTAATAATATCTTAATTAGTAGTAGGTAACCGAAAACGACATAGCTCATGGTCTGTGGGCTAGTTGATTAGGACGTTTTAGCTGTAAAAATAATACCGCTAGCAGTTAATTGAAAAATAGTCAGTGTTTGCAAAGTTAATGAGAAATAGCCACTATTTGACTGCAACATGGGAAGTTCCAGCATAATACACTAGAGATTGGTGTACCTGTGTATGAACTTCTAGCATATTATGCCGAAACTCCAACACACGGAAAGTTCCAGCATAATACACTAGAGATTGGTGCACATGTGTATAAACTTCCAGCATATTATGCCGGAACTCCAACACACGAAAAGTTCCAGCATAATATACTGGAGATTGGAGCACCTGTGTATGAACTTCCAGCATATTATGCTCAGTGGCGGAGGCAGGATTACCGCTAAGGGAGTTCAAAAAAAGGAAAAAAGTTAAAAAGGTTGTAGCTAGTGGGTATAGAATCAATGACCTTGCAAAAGATTTTGAACCCCCATGACCACTAAGCTATACTTTTGGGTTGTGTCAAGGAGATTCAAAACATAATATATAGAGGTAAAAAACAGATTTTGCCTTACATATACAGTAAAAATTTTCGGCGAAGGGGTTCGGGTGAACACCCTTCCGCCCCCCTAAATCCGCCCCTGATTATGTCAGAACTCCAGTATATTATACTGGAACTCCAGTATATTATGCTGGAATATTTTTCGGATTTTAAACGGTGTTTACGTTCTGATTTATCTTTATATGAAAAGTGACTAAATTTCGATTACTTTTGAAATTGTAGCTATTTTTCAATAACTACTTGTAAGTCTGACTAAGTTTTAGTTTCACCCGTTTTAGCTGGAACCAATACCTTCCTTCCAATACCTACCATTATCCCTCCACCCCAATCACATTTTCAACAATTAAATTATTAGAAGACCTGGCGCAATATCATTATCAAATTAAGTAACTTTCATTTCTTTTTCTGAATATATCTTGGCTTAAAATGATATAGTTCACCAAATGTGTGTCCAGTGATCCACCAAATTTGGGGTCACGCACCAAAGAATACATCGATTAAGCAGAGTTCAAGTGGAAGAGAATTATGCAGAGCCATTGCACTTTGGACCATACCTCTCAACCCTCTCATCAATCCAAGCTCTCATATCAGCTAAAACAAGATTGGCAGCATCATCAGGCTCCCCTTGAATCAACGAATGATACATTCCATCGTAAAGCTTGAGGGATTTGTCCGTGCTGCTTGCCTTCTCGTACAACAATTTCGAGCCTGTAGGGCATGTAACACCATCAGATGTCCCATGCACTGTCAAAAATGGAGCAGTGACCTTGTGGAAATTGTTCTGGACGTATTCACACTGCCTGGCAATCTCCCTCATAGTTCCCACCCTTGGCTTCCCGGTATATCTCCTGGGATTGCTTGCGATTATTTTCAGTTTCTCAGTGTCTCTGATAGCCTTGCCCACCATTTTGTTGTCTGGCATTGCCGCCCATGTATCAGCGAATCCAAATAGCAGTCCATACATGAATAAGTGTACCTACATGTTAAAAAGTAAAGCTCTCATGATTGATACTCCCTCCTTCAAAAGTTATAGTCCCCTTCATTTCCGAAGAGTTAAATGGAGAAACTTTAGTCATGATTTTCGAATATCACATGTTATCATTTAACATAAGAACTTTCTAAAATCCAAATTCTATTCTCAAAATGTTATATAATTCAATGATGACAAATTGATCAAAGTGACCAAAGCTAAAGCAGGTATAATGTTGGGTCGGAGGGCTATGTAGCACAGTAGCAGTCCATTCACATGACAGTGGCAGAGCCACCTTATAGGAAAGGGTGTCAAATAACACCCCTTTGTGGGAAAAATACACGGTGTAGGTAGGTAAAAAAAAATTATATGTATATATACTATGTATTGACTCCTCTTAATTTCCTGGTATGTTTACTTTTATATATTCTGACACCCCCTTAACGAAAATTCTGGCTCCGACACTAGATACGCACCAAGAAAAGAGAGAAATGAGAACTCAAAAGAGGATCAAGTCGTCTAATCTGAAACATTTTGCGAGAAATATCCTAACAAGGGCAGGCCTGCATGTGGATATTGTATGTACCTTCTAAAAAACAAAAAAAAAATGGAAATAGGTTCTTCTTTCTATTTCTAAAGAGACATGGTTTTGTTTACGACTGAAAGTTTATTCTAATACTGTTGGACTTTAAGCCATTGGGCTTTAAAGTAGAAGAAGTGTGAATTAGAAATAGAGGGAAATAAAATGGAGGAAAATTGAAAATTTGAAGAAGTGAACTTTTGTCTTGCACTTTGTCCCTCATTGGTGAGGGACAACCACATTTGTGTGCTTATATATAGAATCACTTCTTAAAGCTCTTAAAAGGAGTTGAAGAGAATGAGCCCTCGCGCCGTCGTCGTCGCTCGGCTTGGCTTCGGCTTTGGATTTGGATTTGTCAAATGATCGATAAGATTATTTTTTGGACAAAATTTATTTAATTATTTAATAATTAATTAAATGCCAAATCACTGCTGAAAATACGCCAGAACCCTGCTGCTGAAGGTTCAGAAAGCCCCTCTGACCGCGGTTCTGCCGTGACCGCGGTAGAACCGCGGCAGGCAGGTTCAGAAGGCTCCTCTGACCGCGGTTCTGCCGCGACCGCGGTAGAACCGCGGCAGACAGCGTATTCTTCTGAAAAGGCACCTTTTCCAGACACCTCTTCTGATAATTGCCTATAAATTCTGAGGCAAGGCTCCATTTTCTAAACACGAAAAACACTCCAGAACTTCTTTCTTTCTGAATATACTGCATTCTAATTCGCAGTCTCTCTCTCTCAAATTCGTAAGTGTGATTTTGCTCCGTTCTTTAAGTTCGTTGGTATCCTGCAGTTTGTATTGCCACTGTTGCAGGAAGGTTTATTCCGTTTTATCCTGGGAGGATTTAATCCATTACCTTGGCAACGTGTGAGGGGGTTAAAATTCCTTAAGGACACACAAGCAAATTGTGGACTCGGAATATTTCTTAAACTCTACTATTTTTCCAGATTTCTTTAATTCTTCTAACAGTTTTGTTTTTCCTGATTTTGTGTTTTAACACAGTATCGCTCACAAGCTTAAGGAATTTTTAACTAACGTTTCTGTGTTGAAACATATATTAAACTGTTATTCATATTTTGTATACTGTTTTGGAGACTAAAGCCTTGTTGCTTTCTACTCCAATAATTCTTTTTGTCCGGTTTAAAGTACATAAAAACTTTGCCGGAATAATAAACGTACGGGTTTGAAGTATATAAAAACTTCACCATTGTTACGTGTTGTATGTTTGGTTTGATATTCAGTTTGAAGATATCAAAACTTCACTGATTTAACAAAGTTCTGTATTGTTTTCAACTTTACAAAAATATGACGAATGAAAACCAAACTAATGGAAGTGTTGCGGGAACGGGTGCTACTGTTACGAGTGTTGCTGCCTCGTCATGCCGTTCTACTCCTGCTCATGCTATGGCACCGGCAGAAAAACCCGGAAAGTTTTCCGGTATTGGCTTCAAACGCTGGCAAATGAAGATGCTCTTCTATCTTACTACGTTGAGTTTGCAACGTTTCATCAAGGAGGATCCTCCGGTCATGGCTGAAAATACTCCGGATGATGAACGACTTGTTGTAACTGAAGCATGGAAACATTCTGATTTCCTGTGCAAAAATTACATTTTGAGTTGTTTGGAAGATGGCTTGTACAATGTCTATAGTGTCATGGAAACTTCAAAAGCGTTATGGAATGCGCTTGAGAAGAAGTACAAGACTGAGGATGCCGGACTTAAGAAGTTCGTGGCTGCAAGGTTCTTGGATTTCAAGATGATTGACACTAGGTCGGTCATAACTCAAGTCCAAGAACTACAAGTCATTGTACATGACCTCCTTGCTGAAGGTATGACCCAAATTAATAATTTTATTAATAAGATTTATCTTATTATTAATAATGAATTTGTTATTGAAGGTATGGTCATAAATGAGGCCTTTCAAGTCGCTGCTTTCATTGAGAAGTTACCTCCGCTGTGGAAGGATTTTAAGAACTATCTTAAACACAAACGGAAGGAAATGACACTAGAAGACTTGATTGTTCGTTTGAGGATAGAAGAGGACAACAAAAATGCTGAAAAG
>NW_017679482.1:0-1641 GCF_001879085.1 Nicotiana attenuata
CTATTATTTACATCTGCATGGACTCGAAAGACTCGACCTACACTTATTTCATTCCATGGCGAAAGATCGCCTCATACTACATTGCATGGCTGAAAGATCGCCACATTATTTACATTCCGCATGGCTGAAAGATTGCCAAATACTGCATCTCATGGGCTGAAAGATTGCCAAATTATCCGAAGGCGTCATTGTTCAGAGGCACCATTTGCATAGCCCGAGAACACCATTCCATGGCATGAGGATCCCTTTTATCTTGTGCATATCATTATTCAAAGGCATCATGGTTCGGAGGCATCATCCTCATAGCCCGAGAGCATCATTTCATGGCCTGCGAATCCTTTATTATACGCTTCATGGCCCAAGACATCATGGTCTAAGGACATCATTCTAATCCTCTGAAGACAACCTTCATGGTCCGACGGGAATATGCATCATGTTTAAATTTACGCACCATATATGCTTGTATTGATTATTTGCAGGTAAACCGGCGAGCAACAGCCATCTCGGCAGGAGCGGTCCCACTCCGGTTCCCGTAGCTATATCAAACCTAAACTTGCCACGCACCCGACCCTAGATATTGCGTTCGCTCTTGAAAAGTCTCCATCGGCATACTCCGCCGACGGATCCTGAACTACATATGTCCTGATTCCCGCAAAAACCAGGGATATGTAGGCAGCTCAGAAGCCAGGGTACAGCCTAAATATTTTTCAAACCGTTTCGCTCGGTCAAAATTTGCCATCGTATCTTTACCCGACAACTCTTTCATCCTTCCCGGGTAAAGATGGGCAGCTGTTGATACCCAAGTTGTCCCTATATATTTTCTAAAATGCAAAATACCTTGAAAATAGCATATGTGTGCATATATAAGTATGTCCAAATATTTTACTATTTTTCCTTAATTTTTAAAGATTTTTTTAATCAATTTATTACCCTATTTTATTCAGAGAAACCCAATAATTACCCCCAAAATTATCATTTTGGTGATTCAGTTATTGGATTCTCATATTTATGCTAAAATATAGCTAAGATAATTTTTACATATTTTTACAAATTTATTTAGCATTTTTAAAGCTAAATTGCATATAATTGCAATATTAGCCTCTGTTAGATTCAATTACGTTTATGTCTATAAAAATTAAGCACAGTATTTTTTAATTTGATAATTATGTACTATTAATCATTTTAGTACCTTTAATTTATTTCCAGAAGTTATTTTGCTATTTTTATAAATCAAATAGGGAAAAATGGCTATTTAAACGTTAGCCCATTTTCATTTCAATTCTAACCTGATTTGGCACCCCAATTGAGCCCAATTCAAACCCAATTACCAGGACCCAATTCCCCTTTTAAACCGACCCATAACCCATTTAAATGACCTACCCGGATCCCCCACCTAACCCTTTCAATCCTAACCGTTGATAATTTAGATTAACGGTCGACATTGGCCCTTTCCTAATTAAGCCCAAAAGACCCCCAAATCCCTTCATTATTCACACCCCGCCGCCTCTGAATCCCCTATCTCTCTCAATCCTCTCTCAAACCCTAGCCGCCACCCTCAGCTACAACCCTAAAATCTCCCAAATCAATGGCTTCCAAGGTCATCGGAGGCCCGTATCCACCTCCTATGGCTTCTACATGCCC
>NW_017679482.1:4767-5985 GCF_001879085.1 Nicotiana attenuata
ATGGCTGAAAGATCGCCACATTATTTACATTTGCATGGCTGAAAGATCGCCACATTATTTACATTTGCATGGCTGAAAGATCGCCATATTATTTACATTGCATGGCTGAAAGATCACCACCTTATTTACATTCTGCATGGCTGAAAGATCGCCTCATACTACATTGCATGGCTGAAAGATCGCCACCTTAGTTACATTCTCCATGGCTGAAAGATCGCCACATTATTTACATTTGCATGGCTGAAAGATCGCCACATTATTTACATTCTGCATGGCTGAAAGATCGCCACATTATTTACATTTGCATGGCTGAATGATCGCCACCCTATTTACATTCTGCATGGCCGAAAGATCGCCTCATACTACATTGCATGGCTGAAAGAAGGCCACCTTATCTACATTTGCATGGCTGAAAGATTGCCACATTATTTATTATTTACATTCTGCATGGCTGAAAGATCGCCACATTATTTGCATTTGCATGGCTGAAAGATCGCCACCCTATTTACATTCTGCATGGCCGAAAGATTGCCTCATACTACATTGCATGGCTGAAAGATCGCCACCTTATCTACATTTGCATGGCTAAAAGATTGCCACATTATTTACATCTGCATGGCTGAAAGATCGCCACATTATTTACATTCTGCATGGCTTAAAGATCGCCACATTATTTACATTTGCATGGCTGAAAGATCGCCACCTTATTTACATTCTGCATGGCTGAAAGATCGCCTCATACTACATTGCATGGCTGAAAGATCGCCACCTTATCTACATTTGCATGGCTGAAAGATCGCCACATTATTTACATCTGCATGGCTGAAAGATCGCCACATTATTTTCATTTCCATGGCGGAAAGATCGCCTCATACTACATTGCATGGCTGAAAGATCGCCACATTATTTACATTCCGCATGGCTGAAAGATTGCCAAATACTGCATCTCATGGGCTGAAAGATTGCCAAATTATCCGAAGGCGTCATTGTTCAGAGGCACCATTTGCATAGCCCGAGAACACCATTCCATGGCATGAGGATCCCTTTTATCTTGTGCATATCATTATTCAAAGGCATCATGGTTCGGAGGCATCATCCTCATAGCCCGAGAGCATCATTTCATGGCCTGCGAATCCTTTATTATACGCTTCATGGCCCAAGACATCATGGTCTAAGGACATCATTCTAATCCTCTGAAGACAACCTTCATGGTCCGAC
>NW_017679482.1:10403-10913 GCF_001879085.1 Nicotiana attenuata
TGCATGGCTGAAAGATCGCCACATTATTTACATTTGCATGGCTGAAAGATCGCCATATTATTTACATTGCATGGCTGAAAGATCACCACCTTATTTACATTCTGCATGGCTGAAAGATCGCCTCATACTACATTGCATGGCTGAAAGATCGCCACCTTAGTTACATTCTCCATGGCTGAAAGATCGCCACATTATTTACATTTGCATGGCTGAAAGATCGCCACATTATTTACATTCTGCATGGCTGAAAGATCGCCACATTATTTACATTTGCATGGCTGAATGATCGCCACCCTATTTACATTCTGCATGGCCGAAAGATCGCCTCATACTACATTGCATGGCTGAAAGAAGGCCACCTTATCTACATTTGCATGGCTGAAAGATTGCCACATTATTTATTATTTACATTCTGCATGGCTGAAAGATCGCCACATTATTTGCATTTGCATGGCTGAAAGATCGCCACCCTATTTACATTCTGCATGGCCGAAAGATTGCCTTACATAC
>NW_017679482.1:15784-16692 GCF_001879085.1 Nicotiana attenuata
TGTATTGGTGAGCCCCTTTCCCCTCGGGGCCCTGCGTGGCTTATGCCGCTGTTCTTCCCTGAGTCTTATTTTTTGTATTCGTGTAAGGTATAGCCGGAGCCTTGTTGCCGGCATTTCTGTGTTATTCTTCAGTTATATTTAGAGGCTCCGCAGACAGGTTGTGGGTAGTGTCGGGCATTGGCAATTAAAAGTAGAAATATTGATGTTTGGCAATGATGTATGTAACTTGTAATACCCTTAAAGTGGCGAAATGAAGTTGCTAATGACAATGAGATGGAAATCGTTAATTATATGTTGATAGAATTTGATTAATGGAGTCTATCCCTTATTTAATTATGAGTTGGGTTGGGTAGTATGCATGAAACCTGCCAGGCTTGCTCAGTCGGGTTTACTCGGTTGAGCGCCGGTCGCGCTCCTTGGATTTTGGGGCGTGACACCTTTTCTACTCAATTTTATTGATTCCCTTACCTTGGTTCCATTGGTACTCGATTCTTACTGACATTTCCTTGATTAGAATCTGATGAATCTAGTCCTTATTGCAAATTGAGTACTTGTACTATGCTGAAAATATTTCCTTATTGGTTATATTCAGCCTTATGTGATTTCTTTCCTTATTTAATATTTGCATTGTTACCGTTTAATCTAACTCCTTAATTAAAGGAAGTACTTATACTGATTTGATTTTAGTTAGTACATAGTTCCATAATTACTGCTGAACTATGATTCTTGCCTTATTTTCTACCTGTTTTCAAACTATAAATACCTTGCTCTTTCATTAGCACACACACGAACATTCTTAGTTCTGAACTCTCACTTACACTAAAAAGAACACTCTCTCTTGCTCTACTGCTTCTACTGTGGCTTGTTTAGCTGGTTGAAAATCAAAGCTGTATTTCAAAAGTCCTGCT
>NW_017679483.1:0-691 GCF_001879085.1 Nicotiana attenuata
TCGTCTATCCCTTGTAACAGTTAGATAATCACAGTCATTATTACTTCTACCAATATCAGTAGTAATAGAAATCCGATTAGTTATATGAGTAAATAAATACCGCAAATATTGTTCATATTCATGTTTATATTTATAAATATCGCTCTTAACTGTTGCGCGAGGCCAACCTTTATAAGTAGGATTAAAAACTTTTCTAATATAATACACAAAATTAGGGTTAGAAGGAAAAGTATATGGTAAGCACATAACGGTAACAATCTTTGCTAATTCTTCACGATCTTTATTAGGATCGTAATATAAAATACCACCGGTCACAGTGTTAATTCCTGGTTGAACTAGACTTGAACCTGTACTAGGGTTAACCGCAGTATCTACACTTGTCCCCTCTTGCTGCGCTTTCATTTGTAAATATTTAACTTTATCTCTAGGGTGTGTTTGTATGTGCCTAGCCAAACTACCCGTACCGCTACGGTCTCCAGTATATTTATGCGCCAGCAATTTCCCACAAGTTTTACACCTAGCCTTATTTTGTTCTCTTACTTGAGTAAAAAAATTCTAAACTAATGATGTTTCTAGGCGTTTAGAAGGTTGTCTATTAAAAGTAGGGGTTTCGTACAGGTGGGTCGGGGCGGGGCGATCAGTTGGGTTTAGTTAACTAAGGACGTAGTAGGTGGTAATACATCTAAATACC
>NW_017679483.1:5432-11467 GCF_001879085.1 Nicotiana attenuata
GAAAAGATAACTCGTGGGAGATATTGCTACAAAATTTGTGAGGTCGAATGATCAGCTTGCTGATATCTTCACCAAGTCCCCCACTGGTTCTCGTATTAATTATATATGTAACAAGCTCGGTACATATGATTTATATGCACCAGCTTGAGGGGAGTGTTAGTTTGATAGTTAAAAGTAGTAAATAACCCTAATCCCATACGTATTAGGAGTAGGACATGTATTATATATATAGGGCTCATTTGTATCACTGTAAGTATTAATCAATAATATATTTTCCTCCCGTGCATTCTCACAATTATGTATAAGCATAATAGCCTTTCCCATTGACAAAACAGATTCAAAGTCTCTCATTGACCTCTTTTTCCAGTTTTTGTTGATTTTATTTTGGTGATTGATAATCTCTTTTGTCCAACTTTCTTGAACTTTAATCAGCATGCTTTTATTATTGTATAAGTAAGAGGGAGAGAATTGCAAAGAAGATGATAAGCTCAAGGAAGCTCAAACCTCTATGGTTTCTAGAGTATACAACACAAGTACACAACCAATGCAGATTTATAATGACATGAGTATGAAATGAGATTACTGTCGTGAGTCCTGAAGGAGTATCATGGCTATGACCAGGAATTGTCTTGATTTGTAGGAGCAGTGATTTGAAATACAAAGGTTTTTTATAGTGTTTCTCATATTAATCTTACATGTTCCTTTGTAAATTGTAGTCCGATAAATTTGGGAGTTAACCAGTGCCAGAAAACTTAAGTATATCTGACAGTATGATTGTAGGTCGAATTTGCCGCTACAACCACAAAAACAGCTAGAATTATTATATTTGAGAAGGATATAAAAGTGAACTTTACATAGATAAAGTTCAACTACATTACGACCATGATTTCTTTCGAGTAAATACTATAATGCTGTTAACGTTGCCTTGGACCTGTGCTGGCACATGCCATTCTCACCTAGTATTTCTAAAATGAGCAGAGATTACTTGAAAAATCTTCACATGAACTTAAAAGTGTGGGCCAACTGATGCCTCTGTTGGTTTTGTGCTTTTTACACATTTATTTTTAGTTTCATGATCCTACCTCTTTTTTTACACATGGAAAATTTACTTTTACACGTAAGAGATCGATCTTTTACACGTAAGAGATCTAAAAAGGTTATTTTCCTAAATTATAAATTGTAAAGGAATATGATGTACAAATAGCACCCTCTATGGCATGGGGTTTTAAAATAATGATACAATTTTTTCTCTTTGCTATGTTCTCTGATACCTCTTTGTGGCAGTGTCTTTGGATCTTTGGATGGAAGTCTTTGGGATTATATAAGATGATATGAGGAGTTATCGAGAGAAATGAACTATTTTTGAGATTTCGCTAAAGAAATAAGATGAGAAAAATATGGAATTTGTCTTATTATCAGGTGGGAAATTAAATGTTTATGGAATTCTTGCTGAGAAAGAGGAGTTAAGTATAAGAAGTTAAGAAGATAAGGGGAAAAAATGGAAAAGTATATTGTCTTGATCCTAATTGTGAAGTTACACCTTTTCTCCTACCGCAATATTTTCCCTTTCTTTTCTTAGTAAGTTTGTTACCAGGAAAATTCAATACTATTTGTAAATAGATATTATCGGAAAACTAAAATTATATTTTAATCTTAAGGCCCTGCTTTTGAAAATATTGCTGCATGTGGCCTAATTTATAAATTTTATTTTTGTCTTTTAGGTTGCTTCTTCGATTTGTAAAGATTAACTTTTTACTATAATACTATTCAAATAAATGTTTAGTTAGATTTTAATTTTCCTTTATGATCGCGCAAAGCGCAAGCAAATTTACTTGTTATAGTATAACTATAGTTGCGTTTCTTTCTTTTATGCAAAAATAGAAGGGGCGGAGCTAAAAGTTTGCAGAAGTGCCGATCCAAATGATAAGTCAATGGATCCAACAACTTATGACCATGAAGACCTAACATTTTGACAGCTAGTATCATGTATACAATGATAGTTTTCCAAGTAAAATTATGCTGCTCTATAAATGAAACTTTGCTTCCTCTTATCAGGACAGTTTCAAAAGAAAAATCATGAGACAATAAATATCACCCCGAGTAAACACAATACAGCTTAGTCCTTGAGAATGAAGCAGAGTACCTGTCTGCAGCAATCTAGCCAAACCCCGTTCTTAAATACATCAAGTACACAGTATACGCCTTAAATCCACTCCAATCTGCCATGATGTTCCACACAATGTTGAATTATACCAGCAGCTGAGAGTGCCTGGGTTGTTACTTTAGCAGGTTTTGTACTGTACTTCAGTTCGAACTTGGGATATCGCCTCTGATGCTCCTCTCCACTTGAAGGCGTATCCATTCGGATTTCATCAAAGAACTCATCTGCAACATCTCCATCTTCATCTATCCTAAGACGCTTGGCATACCATCTCAATCCCTGAGCCCAGTGAAAAAAGAGATGATTAAAGATGCAAATTAGAAGCAACAAGTTATCCCAATTTCAGAACAAGAAGAGCACAAAGAGGGGAAGTTTTCACCCAACAGGAAACTATTGTTCAGACTTGATAAACAAGCAAATTTTTCTAGGTCATGGAAACAGTAAAAGAAAAAAAGTTGTGTTATTTATCTACACCGCTGAAGAACAAAACACCGTTACTGCAGATGATTGCAAACTAGCAGTGAAGCTTGATGAGTTTTTTGTCGAAAATTTAACAATTTATTACCACACAACCAACTAGTTGAAATTTGTTTGCAGTACCAAAAACCCAATGAAACTCGAGCTCAACCACCCAAAAATGCAAGACCAACAAAAAATGAGCTTAACATAAGGTATTCTACCAGCAACAAAGGAAAAATAAAAAATAAAAAAAATATAACTAGGAGTGGCAAACGGGCAGGACACGGCGGATATGGTTCGGGTAAAAAACGGTAATAAAAATGGATAAATTATCCGACTCGACCCATATTTAATACGGATAAAAACGGGTTAACCGACGGATGATAGGGTAACCATATTATCCTTGACTTCTTGCATATGATCACTTTTGTGAGAATTCTTAATCTCCCTAAATTGAGGAACCCCAAATTTTGAGGCTTAACAAATGTAAAAGTTAGACCCATTGTTATCTATTTTCTAAATGGATAATATGGTTCTTATCCATCTTTGACCCGTTTTTAAAAAGTTCATTATCCAACCTATTTTTTAATGGATAATATGGGTGGTTAACTGTTTTCTTTTAACCATTTTGCACCCCTAAATATAACAAAAATCATCATCAAAGAAGAACCCAGACAAAATAAACGGAGCTGCCATAAGCTTAATCTACAACATCTCAAGTGGAACTAACAATAAGGATGAAACCGCTTCTAGATAATCACCGCATCATTCCTGAACTAGAAAATCAATATTTTTTTCCAGGATCGCTGCCTTTTTTTTTTTGGAGACTGGTAACAATATATTAGAAAAAGCACTAAGGCAGTGCAAAACCATATCTCCAGGTGGGATAGATCAAAACTGACCCATCAAAGTTACAAAAAGCCTAACGTCAACCAAGGATACTGTGTTCTCTACATGACTTTCCTTACACCAAAAATAAAATAAAAGAATACAATTCATCTTAATGTTCTAGAGAGGATTGTATCTGTCTTCAAAAACTCTTTAATTCCTTTCTTTCCATAGTCCACCAAATGCAAGCAGGTATCAACCTCCACCATGCCTTCTGTCTGACTAAACCTTCATTGTTATTATAACACTCCAAAAGCTCCTCAATAGTTGCAGGCATGGTCCATCTGGGGCCCACAATGTTAAGGAACAGTTGCCACAATTGCCTAGTGATAGGACAATGCAGGAACAGGTGGCTGTTTGTTTCCAGATCTCTGCCACATAACAGACATCTAGAACATAACTGAAATCCCCTTCTTTTCAGGTTTTCTTGAGTTATGGGTACTTCTCTCGCTACCAGCCATGAGAAACAGGCCACCTTAAAGGGAGCTTTGACTATCCATATATTCTTCCATGGCCGTCTCTCTATGTACTGGCCTGTATTTAAAAGCACAAGATAGGCAGATTTGACAGTGTAGCTCCCACTCTTGCATTTGTATCTTCATGATCAGTGAGACCATTGAAAACTTTCAAAGCTTTAAAGAAGTCAACAATTCTCCCCATTTCCCAATCATTCAACCCTCTTCTGAAAGTGATATTCCAACCATGTTGTCCACGGCTTCTTCCATTTTAATTTCAGGTATGGTAGCAATACCATAGAATTCTGGAAACACCACTTTAAGTGGACCATGTCCTAATCAATAATCACTCCAAAATAAAGTCTTTCTTCCATTACCCACCTATGCTAGTGTTAACTAGAAGAGAATTCCAAAATTGCCTGATAGATTTCCAAACACCAACCCGATATGGACTATTAACAGATCTTGTGCACCACTATTCAGTCTGGCCATACTTCACACTAATGACCTTCCTCCATAAAGCATTATCTCTTAGTTGTATCTCCACAGCCACTTCATAAGCAAACTTAGCAAACTTTGGTTGCGTGCCTTGAGGTTCCTGAGTCCCAAATCCCTTGCCTTTTACGGGTTATAAATGAGTTCCAATTCACCGAATGAATATCTCTCTTATATCTATTACCGTATTAGATGAAATCCCCCCTTAATGCATCAATTCTTTTCCTCACCTTAACTGATGTAGGGAACAGAGACATGACATAAGTTGGAAGAGCATCCAGCACGGTGTTCACCAAGACCACTCTGCTTCCCAAAGATAGATATTGACTTTCCCAGGTTGCAAGCCTTTTCTTTGCATCTTTCCAGCACCACACTCCATATTTCTTGAAACTTGTTCTTGGAACTCAATGATAACCCTAATGCCCCATCTGACAGCCAAGAATTGCAGCTAATACTTACATATTACCAACCATATTGACAGGAAACAAGTCACACCTTCTCCAATTAACATGCAATCCAGACAGCTTCAAACTACTAAAATGAGCCTTAAGTATTTTATTTGCTCAGCATCACAAAATACCAATGAATCATCAGCATATAGTAAATGTATGATCTCCAAGCTGCTATCTTCCCTATTTGATACAGAAAAACCTCTTAGCCAAGCATTCCCCTGAGCAGTCTACAACATCTGACCCAAACCCTCCATAGCCATAAGGAACAGAAAACGTAACAGAGGGTCACCTTGTCTGACCTCTCTCTGATGCAAAAAAATCTTCTGGGGAACCATTCAGAAGGATGGAGAATCTAACAGTTCTTATGCAGAAGGAAACCACTACTTTTATCTTTCTTATAATTTAAACAGTGACANGAACAACTATAAACTACCTACTAACCTTCTACCTTAATCCTCGACCTCCACACTCTCCTATCAAGGGTCATGTCCTCAGTGAGCTGAAGCAGCGCCATGTCCTGTCTAATCACCTCTCGCCAATACTTCTTAGGCCTACCTCGACCTCTTCTCAAACTCTCTATGGTCAACCTCTCACACCTCCTAACTGGAGCATCAATGCTTCTTCTCTTAACATGTCCGAACCATCTCAGCCTCGACTCCCGCATCTTGTCCTCCACGGAGGCTACTCCCACTCTGTCCTGGATATCTTCATTCCTAATCCTATCTCTCCTGGTACACCCACACATCCATCTCAACATCCTCATCTCTGCTGCTCTCATCTTCTGCACGTGGGAGTTCTTGACTGGCTAACACTCAGCCCCATACAGCATAGCCGGTCGAACCACCACTCTATAAAACTTACCCTTAAGTTTTAGCGGCACATTCCTATCACACAGAACACCGGAAGCGAGCCTCCACTTCATCCATCCCGCTCCAATGCGATGCGCGACATCTTCGTCAATCTCCCCGTTACCCTGGATAATAGACCCGAGATACTTAAAACTCGCTCTCTTGGGGATAACTTGAGCATCAAGCTTAACCTCTACGTCTGCATCATGGGTCTCGTCACTGAACTTGCACTCCAAGTATTCTGTCTTGGTTCTACTCAGTTTGAAACCTTTAGACT
>NW_017679483.1:15268-16691 GCF_001879085.1 Nicotiana attenuata
GTTGTCCTTAACTTTTGAACTTAAAACTCAAAGTTAAGGACAGACAGTCCTTAAGTTTTAAACTTGAAACTATAAGTTAAGGACTTCCTGTCCTTAACTTTTAATCTTTGAAATCAAAGTTAAGGACAAGAGTCCTTAAGTTTTCAACTTTGAACTATAAGTTAAGGACTTCCTGTCCATAACTTTTTAACCAGCAAGTCAAACTTAAGGACTGTTGTCCTTAACTTTTGAACTTAAAACTCAAAGTTAAGGACAGACAGTCCTTAAGTTTTAAACTTGAAACTATAAGTTAAGGACTTCCTGTCCTTAACTTTTAATCTTTGAAATCAAAGTTAAGGACAGGAGTCCTTAAGTTTTCAACTTTGAACTATAAGTTAAGGACTTCCTGTCCATAACTTTTTAACCTGCAAGTCAAACTTAAGGACCGTTGTCCTTAACTTTTGAACTTAAAACTCAAAGTTAAGGACAGACAGTCCTTAAGTTTTAAACTTGAAACTATAAGTTAAGGACTTCCTGTCCTTAACTTTTTAACCAGAAAGTCAAACTTAAGTTCTGCGTTACTGCTGCTGCGTTGCTGCTGCTCGTTGATGTTAGCGTAGGTATAAGTTATAGCAGAAGGGTATTTTCGTCCAGTTAGCTATAAGTTTATTAAACCAGTGGCTAAAGACTAAAGACATTTAAAACACTGGCTTTAAAATAAAGACAGGTGCTGTTAGTGATTATTTGTGCACATCGCAACGACCACTTGTAAATCTGGCTATTTTTGAATTTCTCCCCCTAATTGGGCGGCTATTTCTGTTTGGGATTTTTTCCTAACTATACCATATATGAAACCTTATTACCAAAAATGTGCATAATTTGTTAATTACCCGCACAATCCACACTTTAACTACAATTTATATACCAATCCATAATTAGGCAGATTCTGCCATTTAAAACGCGCGGAAAAAAAGGCACAAAATCTCCGTTTGATTCTTTCCACATTAAATTCGAAATTTGAAACGGAAAGAGATCTGATTGCTGCGTAATTCTCTCCTTCACTACAATTCAAAAACAACGTAGAGCTTCAGAAGCTTCAACAACGCAATACAAATTGTAGAATTCAAAATTGTTCTTAATCGTCCTCAGTACTCAAATTGTCGAACCTATATTTGTTCTTCATCTTTTTTCTCTCAACTACACGAAATCATGTCAAAAATCCCAATAATGCTAAAATTGAATGGGAATTGGGATAACTATGGCAGATTTAGAGATTTTGAAGTTGATGCCATTGTGGTAGATGAGAATGCAGGTTTGTGTAGTTCGAAAATGCTTAGAATTTTAGTTTTATGATATTATCTACAAATTTACTGCATATATCTACAATTTGACTACAAGTTCTTATTGGTGCAGGAAAAAATATTTAATATACAGTGTCTCCAGT
>NW_017679484.1:0-1136 GCF_001879085.1 Nicotiana attenuata
AAAACATAAGAAAATAGCACTATAGAAATAATTAAATACAAAGTTAGAAAAGAAGAAAAAAGAAAAAAGAAAGAGAAGATATATTTTGTGTGGCTATAAATCATTGCATAAAGGTAAATTGTTTTTAAATAGGGAGAGAGGTCATTCTTTTTTGCACGGACTAAAAAGAAAATAGTTTCACATAAATTGAAACGGAGGGGGTATATACATTCATCGTATAATTAATGCTTACACCATTTTAACTGATTGTAAGTTATAATACACAATCAGTCTTATATTTTACATTTATTTATTTTACATATTACATAAGTTATCTTTAACTATAATTATTCAGGTAATTTTTACACTAGGATTTAGCAACCAAAACAAGAATGAAGAATGAAGAAAGAAAAAGAATATAGTCAAAGTAAGTTAGCCGAGATTGGCTCCAAATGTATGGTGGGAGCTCATTAGGTGGCATTTATTTGTGTCTGACTAAAGACACAAGTGACACATGAGGGCCCCACGTAGTAACAAGAGGGGTTGGGTAGAAAACAGATATATCGCCACATGCATGCACATATAGTTGCTAAGATAGAAGAAAATGTAAGAAAGTGAGAGATGTATATCACCGAATCTTTGTCAATCCATTTGGTACGTGTGATTTAGGTGATGTAAGTTCAGTGGAAGTAGTATTGGGTGGGGATTCTTTAGGTAGTGATGATGGTGAGGCAGTGGAGTCTGGCAGGTGAGGTGGAGTGTGGGATATAATTTTGGCGTTTTTGAGACATGGGAGGAATGGTAGAGTTTGTGTTTGTTTGCAAGGGCATCATTGTTTCACTTGTTTCATTTCCATTTAGTGTATATTGTCATGCATGTGCATGTTTGTAGCCGGACTTAGGATAGTAAACTCATAATTGTTGTCTAGTTTTGGTTGTTTCTTGTTGTTGTTTTGTTTTGGAGGTATGAGTTTGGACATAGCTCTACGAATAAGGGGGTGTAGGGGGGTGACTTGAAGTAATGATTAGTTTCTTCTAGATTATTAAAGGGCGTGGGTATTGGGAATTATATGTGAGATGATGATGGTTTGTAGGGGTTGGGGTTAGGGTTGCATGATTTTGTTATAGGCGGCATTGGGTGGATTTGGACGGATTTGG
>NW_017679484.1:4479-16691 GCF_001879085.1 Nicotiana attenuata
AGGGGTGTTTTGGTCATTTTTACCTAAATTCGCGTCTTAGCTTTAAATTTAATAGTAGAATCAATTGCTTGAGATGTTATTTACGATATGTAATTGAATTGAATAGATTTGGGCCATTTGGAGTCGGATACTCGTGGCAAAGGTGTGGTTTCGAGTTGAATTTGGAGCCGGTTTGAGGTAAGTGGCTTGTCTAACCTTGTGTGGGGGACCTTTCCCCTTAGGATATGATATTTGGTAATTGAATGCCTTGTACGTGAGGTGACGAGCGCGTACTTGAGCTAATTGTTGAAAAATCCGGTTTTACTTTAAATATTTAGACTGAGTTTCTTTCTTATCCGCTTTATTTTATTTGCAATTATAGACTGTGTTAGCCAGAAAAGCATGTTTAGTTGTTCTAAATTGTCTATTTGTTCAAGTTGCCTTATTTGCACTACGTGAAGCATGTTAGGCTAGAACTACCTGTTGCCTTGTATTTTGTGAGCTTCATTTCTGAATATTCTTCGTGTTGTGACTGCGTATTTACATTGGGACTACAGATGTGGAATTTCGGTAGCTCCCCCCCTTGTTTGTTTACTTTGGGACTACGAGTTAGATTCCCGGTAGATCCCCCTGCACATTTACTTTGGGACTGCGGGTTAGATTCCCGATAGATCCCCCTGCACCTTGATAGTTGGACAACGGGACGGTATCCCGGGAGATCCTTCGNTTCATAGTTGTACTCATTACTTCCGTTTATTTCATGCTGTTGCAAGATTTATTATTATGTTTATTCTCAGTAGGGCCCTGACCTTCCTCGCCACTACCCAACCGAGGTTAGGCTTGGCACTTACTGAATACCGCTGTGGTGTACTCATGCCCCTTATGCGCATGTTTTTCATGTGCAGATCCAGGTACTTCATCCTAGGCGTATCACTCTCGAGGCGGAGAGACATACCAGAGACTTCGAGGTACATCTGCCGCGTCCGCAGACCAAAAGTCTCTATCTTATTCTAGCTTTAGCAGTTAGCTTTTCCTTTCGTACTGTTGTTTTAGACATTCTGGTGTTAGAGCAGTGTATTACCTTCCGTTAGCTTGTGTTCCCGTGAGTTTCCGGGTTTTGGGATGATATTGTAGACTTCCGCATTATTGGGTTGTATATGCCGAGCGACATTTATATACAGTTACCCTTCTAGTTTGTTTAGTTTAATTATTTGTTTCCGCAATTTATGTTATATTTGCATTGTCAGGCTTACCTAGTCGTTGGGACTAGGTGCCATCACGACATGTTCACGGAGGGCGAACTGGGGTCGTGACAATTGTTTAGGTTGTTTGGTATATATCCAGTTGATGTGTTTATATGAACGTTGATCTTAAGGGGTTTGATTGGCTGGAAATGAGATGGCATGACATTGCTTTGAAGTTTGAGATCATAGTCTTTGACTGTGCTGATGCTGACTGATGATAAGGGATGGAGAAATTTCTTCCTTGAGGCATTTACTTTGAAACTGCAGCAACAACAAGTGGCTGAAGCTGATGTTGACTTTTCCGTTCTTGGTTTCGGTAGATAAAAGTGAAGATCTATTAATGTTGGAGTGCACCGAAATCAGATAAATGAGTTAGGTTCTATTTCTCTGAATGACTTTGCTTTATTTGTGCTCCATTTCATTTTTATGTGACTTAGTTTAATTGAGCGCATAATTTCATAATGCAAAGTATGTTTAATTTGTTGCTACTTGCAAGAAGGTACTTCAGAAAAGTTTGGACACCCCTTATTGTTCATGAGTGTACTTGTGCTTTTTCCTCCTTATACACATGCATCACATATCAAGAACTTGAACATGACAATCTCACATAAAAACGGATGACATAAAAACGGATGACATTTTAGTAAGCACTATCAGCCTTGTTGATAAACACAGTTGCATCTTTACTGATGGAAAAGGTGTATAGAGGCGGCAACAATATTTAAGGAGATGACCGATCTAGATCTTATTATCTTTATCAAGTAATCGAATGAACAGACGAATTTATATGGTGGTATTTAACTGACTATTAAATTAAGAAAGATTGATTTTGATATATAAATATATCAATATGATCTAACGTACTAAAAGTACTTTAGAATCTTGTAAACTTTCACATCATGTCAGTCCTATAAGAAAATTTCATTAATCGCAGAATGTAAAAATTAAGATTAATGAGATTTTTTATATAAAATATCAATTCAAAATGCATAAAAGAGTGTCATATAAAATAAAATTAAAAGAACCGCTACATTGGCTGCTAAATCATTTGCGCTAATAGGATCGACTTGACAAGAGGGCTTGGAAAACAGCAGAATGAAACGAATTAGTGACAACAATTTCACCAAGGCACTATATGAGGCAAATGCATATTGTGTGGACAAATTAATTGGCAGGTGAAAAGAATCACATAATTCAAGATTATATACATTATGATGTTTGCCATTAATTAGTACAGTACTTAATTACAAATTTCAAGAAGTGCTTCAAAACTAATTACGCCCATGAGAAATATCTATGATGTAAGTCTTTTTTATTGGAACATTTTTTTGGAAGTTGAAAACTATTTTTCAGTAAAAGTGTTTGATTGATGATGAGTGAAATATTTTACAGAAAAATTATATATTTAATGTCAAGTAATAATACTAGCTAATCAAATAGTATCTTGATAAAAAGTTTTAGCACTAAAAATTAATAATAATGTTTAAATGTTAGGTGAAATTTGTTATATAAAGTTGAAGTCAAGGTAAGTGTAAGGAAAACTACTTTTCGCTCATAAGCGATGGAAGTTACTTTTCTCTTTTTGATAGAAATAACATTCGTCATATTAAAATAAAAAGTAACTTTCTAGTGGGAATAAATATTTTTCAGATATATCAAACACAGTATTAATTAACACTTCTAAGTCAATTTTATTGCCTATACGCTTAAAAAGTAATGCGTCCAAATAAGTGTACAAATTTACCTGCACCGTATGTTTGTACCCATCCAATAAACAAATACCACATGTCACATTATATTATATACAAGCATTAGTCTTTAACCATAGTTAATTACCGTATTTTCCACATTACACACTACTAGAAAACTGCCAAAAATCGTCCAAGAAAACTGACCGAAATGGATTAGAAATATAGGGAAAATGACCGATTTTAATTCGTCGAAACATTAGGTGTAAACATCCGGTACGGATAAATTTTTACCTAAAATAAAGCCTCATAGTTGAGAAAGTTTCTAGAATCTAGCATAGTATAGTAAATATTGGTCAATGTATTTGGTTAAACAGTGAAATTGATGAGTTGTTAGGTTGATCTGTTCTGAAAAGTCATACTAAAGAGTTTTGTATTTTCATTCACGTCTTTTCACCTCCATCATATAATTGAGCAATTTGGTTTCATTACAGAGACAACCAACTTGCCTCATGCACAAGTTGAAGCATTTTCCTTTTTGATCATTTCGATGTAAATCGCCTCCTTCCTTGACCCCTTCCTTATATTTTCCAAGTGCTACCCGGCGGCTCCTTTTCTAGTTTTTCTTTGTGAGAATTATAGTGTTTCGCTCGGTTATTAAAAATATTAGTAAAAGTAAAAAATAATACATTTTATAAATTTAGTCGTGATTTAGTAGATGAAAATTTTCTTGTTTATGCATATAAAGTTTGACTTTATTGTACTGATTAAATCAGAAATACAATATTTTTATCAGAATTAGAGGTTCTATGAACAAAAAGTCACGTTTAAGTATGTGTGTATGCCTGTTTTCTCCTAATCAAAAAAAGAAAAGGAAACATGAAATGGAGTTAAAGAAACTAAAAACATAAAGAAAATCGAATAACCAATTTATTGGAATTAAAGAAAATTGAGGATTCACAATTTTTTTTGCCAGGTGAAGTACAAATAATTACAACTAACTGTACAATTTTTTCTTCAACTCAAGTACTTATTCATAGATATTGAAGAAACTTTTAACATTCCTTGAAAGTAAAGAACCTTTAACATTCAAGAAATGCTGAAAGCCCTTGTATCATTGGACTGTGGACATCGACTTGAGAAGACTGACTAAAAAGGAAAGAAATATGAAGAGTACAAACAACAAAAGGAACAACCTCATCTTCATGGAGGTTGTTTTTTCACATAGCTTTAGCATATCTCTTAACACAAGCTTCCGAATATTCCCGGTTGAAATTCTTGGAAGCTCTTCCTTGAGAATCAATTTTTGATACCATATATATAATATGCAATTAGCTCTGCAAACTCTATAATATCATTCTTACTTGGCCTTTGTTTTCCGTTTATCTCATCCGTAAAGCAAACAAATACACACTGAGCTTCACATCAAATTATTTGGGGACTTGTCGTGTGCCTCTGAATCAAGACTCAAAATTACAAAATAAATACACTGTCATTTTATGGTTATTGGAGCCGTATGTAGAATTGAATGCCAAAAAGAAACGAATAAAGAAAAAATAATGAACTTACAATGTTTATTGTATTGGTGGAAAAAAGATATGACACGTGGACTATCAGTAAGCTGACGGAGCATGACGTGTGGAGCATCGATATAGCAACAAGTGGAACTTTCAATTAGGTGAATTAAGCAGGCAGGAAAGGCACGAGAGAAACATCCACGGGGTAACGTAGAAAAAAGAATCGGGCCTGACAACTGTAAAGGAAGAAACAAGAATGAAATAAATGAAGACTGCAAAAAAGGGAAGATCTACGAACCATAAGTAAATAAGGAAGGGGAATCAGATCAATTATAAGAAATCTTTAGTTATAAATGTGCCATTTAAAATTGTCTAAGGCAACGGAAAATCAATACAATTAATGCCATTAGTGAGTCCAAATTAAGTGTGGGAACCGTTATAATTATATGCCCCTATATAAGGACAGAAATCCCATTTGTAAGGGCAAGTGACGGTTAATACTGAAATATAAGCTATTATTCTTTACTTTACTCTTCAAGTTTTAAGCCATGACTTTGAGGAGTAATTATCAGTTCTTTTCTCATTTTTCCTTGCTAATCATTTTTATTTTTTGATCTATTCTTCCTAAAATTATTGAGAAAGTGAAGTAAATCTTGGTTATCAGTAACTCTTTTTCTTCTACGTATTGACGTTGATCGAGAAATCTATTTTTGGTTAAACTAATTAGTTCCATTATCGCAAATCTGATAATCTTTTTACTTTCCAAATTCTATTTTTCGACAACCAAGTATGTCGACTGTTAACGAAAATAATCATCTGAACCAACAAGATGGAACTCCACCACGCCAATATCCAACGGGATCCCCTCAGCAATCCCGTGGAGGTTCATTAGAAAGGTCTACATCACACGTTGATGATCGACAAGGGGACGAACAAACCGTAGAGCAAGATGATCTAAAGCAATTTATTGCGGAACACGTGAATAGTGGACTACAAGATCTTGTCAGAGGATTGCTCAATTTGCCACAAAATCCTCCACCGGTCAATACAACAACTTTAGAAAACCCGCGCTCAAGGCTTGACAATTCTGGAAGTGGAGAAATTCCTAAAGAATCTCATGATGGAGGGTCAGGTACACCAAATAATTCTAATTTACAAAGTTTAGTACTAACTTTGTAGAAACAATTGAAGGAGCAAAACGATCGTATAGAGCAAATACCTAGCATACCACCCGTGATCAAAGGGGTGGATATTGACAAGTATTCGCAACAATCCTTGAAGCCAAGTGCAACACCTTTACAAATTCCTAAAAAGCTTATGATAGGTTATATGTGTGTCCCTGTTATGTTTTAATGATCTAACAAACTCACTGTTAAGAACCAGATAAGGAACTAGTTACACATCCTCAAGAACTTAAGATCAACAAGTTTCCAGTTGGGGAAACAATTCAACTCTTCATAGTCAAAGGAACAACAGAAGGAATAGTTGAGGGAATAAGTCCCTACCATCTCCCGAGGTGACTGTACAAGTCAAATCCCCCAGCTGTAAAGTTGCTGCCTGCACACGCTACAGTGCAGAAACAGTGCAACAATTAACTTTATGGGGAATGCCCTTCACCTAACATGCTTGCATCATCCAAGTGATGTCACTAAGGAACAATAGAAGGAAAATCTGAGGGAACAGGTCCCTACCAGTTCCCGAGGTCCCGAGGTGACTGTACAAGTCAACTCCCCAGCTGTAGAGTTACTTCCTACACGCGCTACAGTGCAGAAATAGTGCAGCAGTTAACTTTATGGGGAATGCCCTTCACCGAACATGCTTGTATCATCCAAGTGATGTCACAAATGAGATATTAACATCAAGCAAAGGTAAAACAAATCACTTGCACGTTCAAGAACTTATCAAGCATTCTCTCAAGTGTGTGCCCATCTTGCAAGTTATTCTCAAGGGCATCAAGAACAAAGAACAACACAGCAACGACCAGTTTCCCATATTGAGTTACTATATATCCTTAGTTGTGTTGTATCTTTGTTGAAGTTCTTACTTGTAATTCCTACTCAGCTTACTTAGAAGTATTGTGTAGCAAACCCTTTGTAAATCATAAACCCTTGTGTTTGTGTCTTGGCTAGAGTTAGTCGAGTTCTAAAGTCTTTGTGATAGAGTAATTACTAAGTGGCTTGTAATAGTGTTGTTACAAGTTAGTGAGTGATTAAGTCTTTGTAATAGAGTTATTACAAAGTGGCTTGTAATATTGTAGTTACAAGTTAGTGAGGGATTAAGAGGTTAATTCCTAGGTTACAATAGGTTGTAATCTAAAGATTGCTCAGTAGTGAAGTTAAAATCCTACAAGGGTAGGTCGTGGTTTTTAATCCAGTTGAGCTGGGAATTTTCCACGTAAAATTTCTTTGTGTCATTTACTTACTGCAGTGTGCGTGTGTTCTGTTGAACCTGATAGAGAACCTGGTTCTCTATAGAATTTGGTGGACCCTTGAATTCTACCAATTGTTATCAGAGTGGGTTCTTTCTAAAAGGTTAACACCTAGAAAGGATCTACATTGATGGTCCACCGAACTTCGAGGAAAGTCAATAAACAGACAGACCACCAAGATTTCAGAAAATGGTTCGTAGAAATGGAGGCATTCCCAAGAAGGGCAGCTTTAGCAAAAACACTAAAGGATACGATTGTTGTCACAAATGTAGAAAGACAGGACATTTCATCAAAGATTGTCCTCTCCACATTCAGGACCATTACAAACACAATGCTGACAAGATGGTTAAGAGGAACCCGGTCCTCGACAGAATGTTCAAGAGAAGAGATGTCGCTGATAATATTTGTAACGCCCCGACTGGTCATTTTGCTTTTAGAACACCGTCCCCCCTAAATGAGACTTTCCGTGCTTGCTTTAACTAATTTACGACCTGCGGGGATGGTTGGTTCGGGATTTGGAAGAGTTTTAGTTGTAATAGGCACACTTGTTTCCCTAAGATTTTCTTAAAAGGCTAAGTTTGACTTTGGTCAACATTTTTAGTAAACGGATCCGGACTTGTATTTTGACGGTCCTGGAGGGTCCGTAGGAAAATATGGGACCTGGGCGTATGCCCGGAATCGACTTCCGAGGTCCCTAGCCCGGGTAATGAATTTTTGTTAGAAATTATTAAAATTGAAATTCTAAGGATTTAATGAAATTAAATAATGCTTGATCATACTGGTATCGGGCCCGTATGTTGGTTCTGGAGCCCGGTAGAGGTCCAATATAACATTTAAGCCTTGTCTGTGTATTTTGGTGAGAAACGGGACTGATTTGACGTGATTCGGACGTCCGGTTGTAAAAATAGGAATTTGAATGTTCTTAAGAGTTTCATGCGTTTTGGTGTTGAATCCGTAGTTTTAGATGTTATTTTGGCGATTTGATCGCTCGAACAAGTTTGTACGATGTTGCTGGACTTGTGTGAGTGTTCGGAGTGGAGCCCCGAGGGCTCGGGTGAGTTTCGGGCATAGGTGGGGAGAAGAAAACACACCAGATTTCTAGTGTTTTTGGTTACTGCAGCAGATCTCGCAATTGCGAGATATTGTTCGCAAATGTGAACACCGCATTTGCGAGGAGGGCTTCGCAATTGAGAAGGATCCTGACCCAGGCAGAGTTCGCATTTGCGATAACTCTGCCGCATTTTGCGATCCCATCAGAAGTCGCAATTGCGACTCCTGGTTCGCATTTGCGACCACTGCAGCATAGCCCAGGCTTTGCATTTGCGAGGTTTTTTTCGCAATCGCGATCTCGCATTTGTGAACCTGGTGTCGCAAATACGACATCAGAGGCCTGGGCACAACATTTAAAAACGGGACTTAGGCCATTTATTTCATTTCAATTCTACACTTGGGCGATTTGGGAGCTCTCAAAGAGGGGATTTCAACCTAGCATTGTGAGGTAAGTTATTTCTACTTAATGTGAGTTTAATACTTGGGTTTTGGGTAGATTAACACACTAAAATTAGTAAAAATCATGGGGTTAGAGCAAAAACCTTAGGTTTTGATAAAAGTTAGATTGAACCACGAAATTTGTTATGAAATGAAGTAGAAATCATATATTATTGCTCCTTAGGTTATAAAGAACAACTTTCTTCAAAAAATCTCAGAATCCGGGCGCGTGGGCCCGGGGTCGGATTTTAGGAAACTTGTGATTTAGGTTGGGATATTACTTTAATAGTTAGAATGTGATCTTGTGAGCTTGTATTAACTAGTTCCTACCTCGTTGAATCAGTTTTGGATCGTTAAGCTCCAAATTGAGGGTTTGAGCACGTTCTTGGTATTGGAAGTACACTTTGGAGCGAGGTGAGTCTCCTTTCTAACCTTGTAAGAGGGAATTGTCCCCATAGGTGAATTAACTGGATTTGTGCTCCTATTTGTGGGGGCTACGTACGCACGAGGTGATGAGAGTCCGTGCATAGCTACTACTATGTTTAAGTCCGGGTAGTCTAGGACCCAAAAGCATGCTATACTTGGAATATTTATAATCTTTTTGACAGTTTGAATTGCTTAAATCACATCGAATTAGTAAATGAATTTCTAAAAAGATTAAACTTCATTTTCTTGGATTGTTAAAAGGGAATTGGCTTTTCTTTGGATAATTGTTCTCTGATGAATTCTTGATTAACTGATTGTTGTGTTTATTTATATTTGACCGCGTCACATGTATGATTTGCGAGCGGGGTAATAGATGCATCTATGGTTCGCGCCATTCGACCCTATGGCAGTGCACAGTTTAAATATTGTTGGAACGGGCCGTACGTCCTCGGCATGATTTGCGCATGCTTGTATTGTTTGCCCCGAAATTAATTGAAGTTGATATTGTCTCTTCTCGGTTTGAGAATATATGTATAAATGATGAAAAAGGAATTTGGGAATTTCACATAAAAGAAAGGATTGTTTACTTGCTTCACTCTATTGAATTACAATCATGTTTATATAAATCCTCGATTTGTCATATTATTGATGTATCATTATTGGACCACTAGTAAGTGTCGAAGTCGACCTCTCGTCTCTACTTCTTCGAGATTAGGCGGGATACTTACTGAGTACACGTTGTTTTCGTACTCATGCTACACTTGCTGTGCATTTATGTTGCACATGCACATGTATTTCTCAGTGGATTACTGGCGTAGCAGCATGGATGATACGGAGACTAGGTGAGCCTGCATTCCTCGAGGACTCGCAGCTAAGTATAGTCTCTTTCAGTGTAAGTGTATTTACTTCCTGTCCAATTAGTATTCCAGACAGTTACTGTATTTTCACCTTGTTTTTCTAGAAATTGCTCATGCACTTGAGACACAACACGTGGTTCTGGGATGATTATGGGATTATTCAGCATTCAGGAAATGTTAAAGACACCCTTATTATTACAGGCAAACTTTCATATTGTTGTTTAATGTATAATAAGAAAAAATGATTCCAAATATACTAAAACGGGAATTTAATTAACTTCTTGGTGTTGGCTTGCCTGATAGTGGCGTCCGGGCCCATCGACGCACCCTTAGTGGGATTTTGGGTCGGACAACATGGTATCAGAGCACTAAGGTTCCTTAGGTCTCACGAGTCATGAGAACAAGTCTAGTAAGAGTCTCGCGGATTGGTACGGAACGCTGTACTTTATCTTTCGGGAGGCTACAGGGCTGTTAGGAGTACTTCCCTTCTTGATTCCTCATCGTGGCAGTTTGAATCCTTTTGAGGCTTTATGCCTTTATTTCCTCCATATCAATCTTATGCGACGTGGAGCGCTTGTTATAAATCAGGAATAGAGAAATTTTAAAAGGTTTACTACAGAGATTGGTACGGATGTTCTCCCGCGTAGTTGGTTTGGTGTCAGCGCCCCACTCGGCGGGCGACCGGCTGCCTCAAATCGAGCTGAACCCAACTGAGCAAGCCTATCAACATTTCTAACCTACTCAATATGATTAAGGATATCCGGCTTTCGTTCATTAGACAATAGGAGGGGCTTGTACATTTTCACATGTAGTTTCATTTTTATCACAATTAACCGTAGTTTAGGTTCAAGATTTCTACAGTTATCAATTTAGAGACAAAACAAGGAGTTTAGAGTTAAACATAGTTTCATAGACCCATCAACAACCCATACGTACCACAAAACGTCTACGGAGCCTCTATGGATACAAAAGACAATTATGACACAATGCCTGGCACAAAAGCCCCGGCTATTACCTCAAAAGTTGGAAAGTCTACAACAAAGATGTACAAACAAATTGAAAAACGCTTGAAGGAAGAAAGGGGGCTTTTCACCATTTGATTCGAAAAGGAGGACACTCGCTTACGCGCAGATCGGCACTGTCCGCTATGGAGCACCTACATTCATTTAAAAATTGTAGCGCCCCTGGCAAAAAGGACGTTAGTACCAGGAATAGTACTATATGTCATAACCAACACGATCTAGTTAGAAATAACTTTTCATACAAGATAAGGAAATCACAAGTGATAAACTCAAACCTTTAAATGATGCACAACATTATCAAAATAAAAAATCGATACAATTTTACATCGTGTTTCCATAAGCTTTTTAGTTTTTGGGGCATTTCATACTGTTCATGATTGTTCAACAATACCACGCTATCTGAGCGGAGTCGAATCTCGACCCGAATCGGCTAGGTCTGCTGATAAGTCTAGGACATTTTAGCATGATTATAACCCTACTTGCTTATTTTGCTTTTTGTAATGAATTGCCACAAAATAATCCCAAAATCCTTACAAGTTGCGCTTGATTGCAGGTTTGAGCGACAAGATGACAAATGTCAAAGATCGGCTCAAAACGGAGTGAAACCTGCCAAGTGTCAAAGACCAATTGAAGTGGGGAACAAGAAGACCTAGCGGGGACCGCACTGTTTTGCCACGCGGCCGCGCTAGGAGATTCAGAGACTGGGTCATTCAAGGTCAATCTGCGGTCCGCGCTCCTTTTTATGCGGTCCGCGTAGATGAGATTCAGAGAGATGGTGTTTTTGCCAAAGTACTGCCACGCGGCCGCGCTCCCTTTTTACGCAGTCCGCGCCCGTCCTGAAACGCGGCCGTGCTCCATTTCTGCGTGGTCCGCGGTCCCAACTTCAGAGAACAGAGTTCAAGAGTCCAAGAGCCAACGCGGTCGCGCTCCCTTTTTGCGCGGTCTGCGCCTACCCCGCAGGGGCATTTTTGTCCAGATTTTTTGGCTCGGTATAAATAGATCTTTTTGACATTTTTAGGTTATGTTTTAGCTACTGAACGAGAGCTGCACTCGTGAGAAGTATTTTGTAGCCTAATTTGGCAATTTTACTCTTGAATATCATAGATTTTATGTAGTAATCACTTATTATGTTCATTTCATCATCTATTTCTACTGTTTCTTCTTTAATTATGTCTAGGTAAACCCATTAGCTAGGGTTGTGGCTCAACCCTAGTGTGGGTAGTTAATGGGTGTTGCATTCTAGGGTGAGATTGAGATTGAGTATTTGTTATTTGGGTTGATTTTGTGTTTCAATCTAGAATTTGTGGTTGCAAACATGAATTCAAGCTTAGCGGGTCTAACTCTTCTTGAGAGAGAGAGTCATATGACCCTAAAAGTTAACCCAACAAGGAATTGGGATGGACCCATGAGAATGATAGTCCCAATTAACGGGTTAAACCTCGAAAGAGTAATTACCCTACTTGAGCCCTAGTTGCCCGGTCTGATTGGCCTACCTAATTGGTCTCGAGAGAGTCAATTGGGCAAAATCGTTCTCTCTACCGAGAGGTGTGAGAATGAGTGCAA
>NW_017679485.1:0-16687 GCF_001879085.1 Nicotiana attenuata
AATATTTAGCGTTAGCTTAATATAGCATAGCTTGCTCTCATGTGTTGGTTCAATAAACTACTGATTAGAAGTTGAATTTAGAATAAAAAGCTGGGTTATGTTATTGTTAGATCGAACTTGTTTTTAGTTTAAATACAGTAAATAGTCTAATTACTCACCTACAGATTCAATTCATGTATAAAAGTCAGCATGTTGAAATTAGCATGAATTTGGAAATGGTTACATGTTCACCAATAATTGAGGCCGTTGTGAGTTTAAAAATCAGTAGGCTGAGATTCAAATAGCATCAGTATAAGATCTGGGCTCATTTAGGAGCCCAAACGTAACAACCTCTGTTGGGACAGACCTGGGCCTGAATCTGTTTAAAGCCCAACGTTAGGCAGCCCTTCCCCTTTATAAGGTTAAGCCATTCTCCGTCTTTGGGGCTGTTTTGAAGCCCAGTCGATTGGGGCTCTTATTTGATTTAATATTGAGATGTAATACTTTCAATGATGGTTTAGTAACAAAATAATTAATTAATTAGGGCCTTTCCTTTGTTTTTTTAGAGACAATACATGATAGAAAATTGTAGATTACCTTAGGTTTACCTTTTAAAAATAAAACGAGATGGGCCTCGCCAAACAAAACAAACAAATTGCGGGCCCCTCGATAAATGCTTATACTAAAAATACTCAGACTTCGGGATGAGCCGTTTAGCGAATGTCACGGCTTTCCCCAAAGATAATAACACGTTAGCTACTTTAGGCACGTATTTTAAATAATTTTACCTTCCTAAATACGGGTGCACATTTATGTGACCCAAATCCAAATCCCAACGAAGTCGAAATGTGTCAAAAATTGCGGGTGCATTTATGTGACGCGGTTCGAGACGTGTTTTCACGACGTTGCAACTCTCTTAAAATAATAATAATAAAAGCGGTTCAAAGTTAAAAAGCACATAGGTCAAAACATGTACTAAAATTAAATAAATAAGCCAAATATGACAGTTGAGCGACCGTGCTAGAACCACGGAACTTGGGAATGCCTAACACCTTCTCCCAGGTTAACAGAATTCCTTACTCAGATTTCTGGTTCGCAGACTATTAACAAAGTCATAATTTCCTCGGTTCGGGATTCAGGCGGTGACTTGGGACACCATTAATCTCCCAAGTGGTGACTCTGAAATCTTAATAAATAAATCCCGTTCCGATTGTCCTTTAAGTGGAAAAACTCCTTTACGCCCTTGGGGGAGTAGGTAAAAAGGAGGTGTGACAGCTCTGGCGACTCCACTGGGGAAGAGAACCCAGAACTTTGGTTCAGGGTTTCGAGCTTAGATATATTGTTGTATTTGGCTTTATCTGATTTTCCTACATGTTTCATGCTAAATGTGCTAAATGCTTTACCGCTTTGATATTATCTGAACTGTATATAAACTGTGTCGAAACCCTTCTCTTCTCACCTCCTGGGATGTGCTCACTGGTTGAGACTCCCTATTCTGTTAGTGTCATACCTTGAAATAAGAAAGAGGCCGGACAAGTTACTAAGCCGGTTGGTTCCCGGTACGTAGCCCCCTCCTCGACTCGAGTTGTCCGCTCGGGTACACAGTCTAGAACAATACCCAGGTTTTGAACTTAGAATAACTTGACCTCATGCCGGATTCCTAGTAGGAACGCTTATCTGCATCACGTGCATTTTGACTTAGGGGACTCAACACAGGGGTTGGGTCCGTCTATGACAGGTGTACCCGGAATAATGGACCATCCTGATGCATCCTATTTGTGCATTTATCTGTTTTGGATTCGCATGCTGACCGGCTTTGAATATCTGGAAAATTGGAAAAACAAAAAGAGAAAATGAGAACATAGCAGTGTAGAGAGTTAATTACCTATATTAGAAAAACCAATGTCCAAGTAGTGCCGAAATGCTGCCGGATTTTTGAGAAAATGAAAGAAAAAGAAGAAAAGTAGTTTTTTTAGTTTGTTTTGTTTACCAATGGAAAAGAAAAACAAAAAAGAGTTTTATTTTCAAATTAGTTTGTTTATTTGCCACTGAAAAAGAAAATATAAAAAAAAAAGAATCTTGCTTTCAGAAATAGCGTATTTGCCAACAAAAAACAAAAAGAGTCTTGTTTTCAAAATAGTCAGTTTTATTTGCCCGAACTACGCAGGTTTGATTCTCACTGGATGTGAGATACGTAGGCAACCCTCATCGGGTCCAACCTCCCCTTTTTCAAAAATAGCCAAAAATGCCAAATTTTTTTTTGTAATTTCGTCATGAATAAGTCGGGTGCCACCATTCTTGTTTAAAATAAGCCGAATGTCCCCAAAAAGGGCGTCGGAAGGCGTTTTTGCAAGAACAGCCACCCTGAGTCAGTTTCAACGGTTAGCAGGCGCAGCCTTAAAATCTTCTCCCCGAAGTGCTGAAAGGCCGTAACTGCAAAACCGGCCGTTTGTTTTAAAATTAGAAATTTGAACAAAAATAGTGTCATTTTTCCCTTTTAGGTCAAAATAAGTGATTAAATCACCTTAATAAATGTGCAGGATGAGCACGATTCAAAATGAACCTTTTTCAATCATGCATAAAATCCCTTTGGAGTTGCGTCTGTGGTGGAACGACCTAGGAGGAGAAGGGCAAGATGAAGTCAAAAAATATTTGAAAGGGCTTACTGGTTTGTTAGAGATTGTGCCTCGGGGAGACATTATCAGAGCATTGGTCACATGTTGGAACCCGGCACATAACGTCTTCCATTTCTCGGACTTTGAGCTAACCCCGACACTAGAGGAAATAGCCGGCTACATCGGGAAAGACGAGATTCCTTTAAGGCACAAGTGCTTAGTGGCTCCAACAACTGTAGCTGTGGACAGATTCTTAGACTCACTGAAGATAAGCAGGACGGTCCACAACGCAGACTTGGCGAACGGCTTTTCTACTCCACACTTCATATATCACAGATATGGCCACATAGGAGGTTTCAACAACCCGGAAAACAAGATATGTAGCAAAGGAAACCGCCAAAAATGGGAAGAACATAGACGTTTTGCTTTTATGGTGGTCTTTTTGGGGCTTGTGGTATTTCCAAGGAAAGACGGAAACATTGACATAAAAATAGCCGGGGTCGTCAGCACTCTACTCACTCAAGCCAAAAGCACTCTTGCGCCCATGATATTAGCCGAAATCTTCCGCGCTCTTACAGCCTGCAAAGCCGGGGGAGACTTCTTCGAGGGGTGCAATCTATTGTTGCAAATGTGGATGACCGAACACTTGTGCCGTCGTCCTCAGTTCCTGAGTTATGGGTCTACAAAGAAAACATGTATAGAGGAGTTTTACACAAGGATTAAGGGGATCAGCTTGCCCGAGGGATTCACGGGCTGGACATCATACTTTCGGTCCCTCACTGCTAGTCAAATAGAGTGGACATTTGGATGGTTGCCTGTTGATGAAATCATATATATGCCAGCAACGGGGCCGCACTTCCTTTTGATGGGTCTTAAGAGCATCCAGCCCTATGCCCCGTATCGGGTTTTAAGGCAACTCGGGAGGTGCCAAATAGTGCCAAAAGATGGCGATCTTAGTGCTCAGGTGGTTGAAATTAGCCCTAATGGACAGTTCCCAGAAGCAAGAGTCCGCCAGATCTGGAATGAATGCCAATACTTAAAAGAGGATACTTGCGTACAGGATCGGGCCAAAGGCGAAGTGTCGCCACGATACCTTGCTTGGTATAGGAGAGAATATGAGCATGAAAGGCCAGCTAAAAGGCCGCACATCCGGGAGTTTGCCGAATCATCGCAAGAACAATGGGCTTGGTTAGCTAAAGAAAATGAATATAGGGCCGCATAGGGGCATTGGAAAAACAGGTCCAAAACCTCCAGTTTGAAAACAACGTGCAAGCCGTGGCTGACGAGGGTGAGAGAAAGAAATTGGCCAAAGAGAATGAAGCTTTACGAGCCCAAATCCAAAAGATGAAGCTAGCGGCCGAAAATCCCGTCAGGAGTGCCAAAGATACAAAGCTTATAGAAAATCTAAGGCAAAAAGTGAATGACTACAGTTTTGACCTCAACAAAGCGGAAAAGGAATTAGCTGGGGTTCGGAAACAATTGGCTAAAAACGCAGAAGAACGGGCCCGCATGGTTAAGCAGTTGAAAGAAGAATACGACAATGAGGTCACAGGATTAAAGAAAAAGGTCATTGCCACAGAGAACAGAATGATCAAACAGGCAAAAGAATTCAAAGTTGAAAGAGAGCACTACTACACGGCATTGGCACAATTAGAAATGGACTTGCAACAACTCCAGGAACAAAACCAGGCAGCCGAGCAAACTTTGGAGGCTAGGACCCAACAGATAGGGCGGTTGCTTCAAGAAAAAGGCAGAATCAGAGAGAGAATCTTAACCGTTGCTCATTCCATTACCAGGAAATGCCAAATGTGCGAGAACATGACCGTACCACCTTCTTTGCATCAGTGATGATATTTGTGAAGCAGATAATGAATGACCTGGACAGACTTCAAGGGGAACTTGCATATAGGCCCGCAGCGAGACCGAACGATGTCCCCCGGGCACCAGGAGCTTTAATGTATTCATGATTGTCTTTTGAATCTGTATTTCTTTTTCTGCTAGAGTTTGTCATTTGAGTTTTTGCTGGAGTCTGGAGTTCCTTTTCTTAAAAGTCAGTCAGTTGATTAAGTCTGTATTTTCGTTTAAACTAGAATAGGGAGAGCGGAGTCTGTAGTTCTTTTCTGCATTAGAGTCTGTCAGTTGTTTAATTTGTCAGTTTTGAGTCTTTGTAATAGACGTAGTTATCAATAAAATTAAAATTCTCAAAAACATTTTGCTTCTACTTTACATTTATTCTTCACGAACTACGCTCGGTCTGACTCACACAGGGTCATGATACGTAGGCAATCTACATAGGTTCGACCATAACCAAATAATAAAATAAAAGAGAAAATGCAAAAGAGAGAACGGCAAGAAACAATGGAAAAGAAAAGGAAGTGGCACATAGAAATAAGGAAAAGCCGGGAAGACGCACGCAACCAAGCAAAAGCATAATAGAAATGGTTAACTGATTAGGTGCATTCACTCCCAAATGTGCGGTTATCTATATGTTAATGCCCTAACCACTAACAAAATTGTTGTTGATGAGTTCAGGCAAGTGGTTAAGTTGACTGGCATTCTGGCAACCCATCCCTACAACACCCGCTCTAAGGATAAGTCAAACATGGTCAACCAGGAATTAGAAGCAAGCATTGTCGACCCATCTAGGGAGGAGGAAGTAGTGGACGTTAATGCAATGAAGGAGGAGATGTATAAACTGAAGCAACAAATGGCCGAGATGTACCAGGCCTGGTCAAAGGGACATCCACCACCAGCCTATCCTGCTAACCCCACCTACCTCCCACCACTAGCTCAGCCTCAAGATCCTCCCACAGTGAACTCATCTCCTGCTTTCCCTACTTACCAGCAGTATTACGGAACCACTTCTCAAACACCACCACCTCCACCACCCAAACAAATTCCATGCCCTCCACCACCAACTACTCATGTGTTCGTGGCTCCCCCACCTGTCGCACTACACAGGTCCTCTAGCGAACCTTTGTTCCAAACCCATGATAACCAGTACTACCCACCCGAAGCCACCTTCAAACCACCAGAACCATGCCCTTACACTCCCCGCCTTGATCTCTCAACTGAAGAAGAAAAGCCTCCAAAAAACCCTGAGCAAGAAGAAATGATACGCAAGGTTAAGAGCTTAGAACAGTCATTCAAAAATATGCAGGGGCTCGGAGGTCAAGTGAGTGTAGCCTACAAGGACCTGTGCCTGTTTCCCGATGTCCAATTGCCAGCAGGATTCAAGCTACCCAAGTTTGACCTATACGATAGACACACTGATCCGGTGGCCCACTTAAGGGGGGTCTGCAGCAAAATGAGAGGAGATGGAGGAAAGGACGAGTTATTGATGGCTTACTTCAGTCAAAGTCTAAGTGGAGCAGCCCTGGAGTAGTACACACGACAGGATCATACCCGATGGTACACTTGGGACGATCTGGCCCAAGCATTTGCATGTCATTTCCAGTATAATCTCGAAATTGTCCCGGACCGTCTGTCACTGACTAAAATTAAGAAGAAGCCCGGAGAAAGCTTCAGAGAGTACGGTTTCCGATGGAGAGAGCAGGCGGCAAGAGTCGATCCTCCAATGAAAGAGATAGAGATGGTTGACTATTTCCTACAAGCTTTGGAACCCACCTATTATGGTCACCTGGTGCAAGCAGTGGGAAGATCTTTTAACAAGGTAGTGAAAATAGGATGTATGGTGGAAGAGGGTCTCAAGTCTAACAAGATTATGAGTTATTCAACAATCAAAGCAACTACCAGGCTATTCAGAGCGGCACTGGAGGAGTATTGGGAAAAAGAAGAAAGAAGACGTTGCAGTAGTGGAATCGAGAGCTTGGTCCAGAGGTCCATCACCATATTATCACCAACCTCGCCCTCACCCCCAAACCTACCCACACACCCCATATGGCCCACCGCAGCACTACTACCCACCTCCTGTCCCCAATTTCTCTGTCCACCATGCCCAAACATACCCCCAACCTCCTACCCATGCACAATGGCGCGCACCCACCCCACAAAATACTTACCCAGCTCAAAACACCTACCCACCCCCGAGAACCAATAAAAACCCCACTGGAACCGGTTTTCGACCCAACCCTGCATTTAAGAATGATAGGCTGCAAAAGAAGAAGACTTTCACTCCATTGGGTGAATCTTACACCAGCTTGTACCACAAATTGAGACAGTTGGGCATGCTGAATCCGATTGAACCCAAATTGCCAAACCATCCCCTAGGAATCTGGACCACTCTGTGAGTTGTGAATATTGCTCAGGTGCCCCGGGACATGACACAAAAAAATGCTGGCACTTGAAAACGGCCATCCAGGAGCTCATTGACACCCGCCGAATTGAAGTACAAGCCCCAGAAACGCCTAACATCACCCAAAATCCATTGCCAACCCATCACGAGACCCATATGATCGAGCTAGTCAAAAGGGAGAGCATAAGAAGCCGTCACAAACCGTAATGATGATCAGGGCTAGTGAGGATAGATCAAATGAGAAACTAACAAAGGGGAGAGCATTGATCAAGGTAGGAGAAACATTTAGCAAACCAGTTTTAGTGATGAACAAAAGAGCTTTTGAGCAGTGTTGCAGAAAAACAAGAACCAGCTAAAGTGGTAGTGTCGGGGGCAGCTGTCAAGCCCGTTGTGATTGTAAAAGGGGCTCGCACAGAGCCGGTTGTCATCAAGCCAGTGACTCAGCTACCAGTAATCAGTGAAAAGGCCGTCCCATGGAATTACGGCCGAGTGACAGTGATGTATCAGGGAAAGGAAGTTAAGGAAGAAGTTTGTGAAACCCATGGACTGACTCGCTCAGGAAGATGCTTTGCTCCTGACGAGCTGAGAAAGGCTAAACTCACCAAAGATAATCCAGTATCAGTAAAGAAAGTTGTAACTGAAGAAGAGGCAGAAGAATTCTTGAAGAAGATGAAGGCACAAGATTATTCCATTGTAGAACAGTTGAGAAAGACCCCGGCGCAAATCTCTTTGCTATCATTACTGATCCACTCAGATGAGCACCGCCAGGCATTGATGAAAATTTTGAATGAGGCCCATGTTCCCGATAAGATTTCTGTGAACCACTTAGAGAAAATAGCAAACAAGATTTTTGAGGTCAACAGGGTTACGTTTTCTGATGATGAGCTGCCTTTGGAAGGCACTGAGCATAATAGAGCACTCTACCTCACGGTGAAATGTGAAGACTCTGTGATCACCCGGGTGCTAGTTGATAACGGGTCCAGTGCAAACATTTGCCCTCTCTCCACCCTGGAAAAGTTAAAGGTGGACAGTGAGAGAATTCACAAGAATAGCATTTGCGTGCGAGGATTTGATGGAGGAGGCAAGGACACAGTTGGGGATATAGTGTTGGAACTGACAATAGGTCCGGTTGAATTCACTATGGAGTTCCAGGTGCTTGACGTGGCTGTCTCTTACAATCTCTTATTAGGCCGACCCTGGATCCATGCAGCAAAGGCAGTGCCATCTACCTTGCACCAGATGGTTAAATTCGAGTGGGACAGGCAAGAGATCGTGGTGCATGGGGAAGATAGTTCGTGTAATCTGGGTGATGCCATTATGCCTTTCATAGAAGCTGAGGATGACAAAGGCCCATGGGTTTATCAAGTCTTTGATACGGTATCGGTTGAAAAGATCCCGGAAGGGATGTATATTCCTGTGCCAAAGCTAGTTGCTGCATCCATCATGGTTGCGTCAAAAATGCTGAAAAACGGATTTGTACCTGGAAAAGGCTTGGGAGCTTCTTTATAAGGCATCGTACAACTCGTATCCCTTCCTGCAAACCTGGATACTTTCGGTTTGGGTTTCAAGCCCACTGCTGCAAACATAAGGCGAGCTAGAAAGATGAAACAGAGAGCATGGACCCTTCCAAAACCCATCCCCCGCCTTTCCCGTTCCTTTGTCAGGCCTGGTACTAAGAAGCGCCTAGCAACAGCAATGCCCAGTGGTGTGGTTGATCTCGACAAGGAGCTGATTGAGAGGTCTGAAAAGCTGTTTTATGAGGTGAATGTATTGGAGGCCGGAGAAGGTCCAAGCAAGGCAGATGTTCAGTTCGTAGGGCCCCAGGCAAAGCTTAACAATTGGGAAGCCACTCCCCTTCCTACCCGGAGGGAGTTTTGGTAGTTAGTTTTGATTTCCTTTCAGTTTAATCTGGATTATTTCCAAGGTTGTAATTCAGATGCTATGTTCCGTCCGTTTGGATGAGTTAAACCTTGTTATCTTAAATATTAATGAAATGCAATTTCCCTCCTTTTCATTCCTGATAGTTTTTATTTTGTCTTTCTTTTCTTTCTTGTACAGTCCCTTTTACGCTGGTTTCAGTAATGTGTCATGCATGAGGAGTCTTCAGCGCAGTCTTAAAGGCCAATCTAACTCAGACATAATAATACAAGAAATTGAGTGTGATGACGAAATAGAATATCATGATGAGGAAGCTTTTGAGGAAATCAGTAAAGAATTAAGCCATTTTGAAGAAAAACCCAAACCTAATCTGAATGATATAGAGACAATCAATTTAGGGGATCAGGAGACTGTGCGAGAAACGAAAATAAGTGTCCATTTGGAACCTCAGCTCAGAGAAGAGATAATTAAAGCACTTTTTGAGTACAAAGATGTGTTTGCATGGTCATATGACGACATGCCAGGTTTAAGCACTGATTTGATGGTCCACAAATTGCCCATTGATCCAGCATGCCCTCCTGTCAAGCAGAAGCTAAGGAAATTCAAAACAGACATTAGTGTGAAAATCAAAGAAGAGGTCACCAAGCAGTTTGAGGCAAAGGTCATCCGGGTCACGCGGTATCCCACCTGGTTAGCCAATGTTGTGCCTGTGCCAAAGAAGGATGGAAAGACCAGAGTGTGCGTAGATTACCGGGACCTCAATAAGGCAAGTCCAAAAGACAACTTCCCACTACCAAACATTCACATATTGATCGACAATTGTGCCAAACATGAGATTGGTTCCTTCGTGGATTGTTATGCGGGCTATCACCAGATTTTGATGGATGAGGAAGATGCTGAAAAGACGACATTCATCACGCATTGGGGAACGTATTGTTATAGGGTCATGCCATTTGGGTTGAAGAATGCAGGAGCAACATATATGAGGGCGATGACCACCATGTTCCATGACATGATACATCGGGAAATTGAGGTCTATGTAGACGACATGATCATAAAGTCGAGGAAACAATGTGACCATGTCAAGGACTTGAGAAAATTCTTCCAGAGGCTCCGCAGGTACAACCTCAAGCTTAATCCAGCAAAGTATGCGTTTGGAGTCCCATCTGGGAAGTTGTTGGGATTCATGGTAAGTCGACGCGGTATTGAATTAGACCCGTCCAAGATCAAAGCCATTCAGGAGCTACCGCCGCCAAGGAACAAGAAAGAGGTGATGAGTTTGCTTGGCAGGTTGAATTACATCAGCAGGTTCATTTCCCAGCTTACAACAACTTGCGAGCCCATCTTCAAGCTGCTAAAGAAAGATGCTGCGGTCAGATGGACGGATGAATGTCAAGCAGCATTTGACAAGATTAAGGAGTATTTGGCTAGTCCACCTGTGTTGGTCCCGCCGGAGCCGGGAAGACCCTTGATCCTTTATCTGACCGTACTGGATAACTCTTTTGGTGGTGTACTGGGGCAGCATGACATCATAGGAAGGAAAGAGCAGGCGATTTACTACCTCAGCAAGAAGTTCACATCATATGAGGTAAAGCAAACTTGAGAGGACGTGTTGTGCCTTAACCTGGGTAGCGCAGAAGTTGAAACATTACTTGTCAGCCTATACCACCTATCTCATCTCTCGGCTAGACCCGTTGAAGTACATTTTTCAGAAGCCCATGCCCACAGGGAGGTTGGCAAAATGGCAAATCTTGCTCACGGAGTTTGATATTGTCTACGTGACCCGGACTGCAATGAAAGCACAAGCACTAGCTGATCATTTGGCCGAGAATCCAGTTGACGATGAATATGAACCTTTGAAAACATACTTCCCTGACGAGGAGATAATGCATGTTGAAGACTTAGAACAAGTCGAGAATCCAGGATGGAAACTGTTCTTTGATGGAGCTGCCAACGCCAAGGGTGTCGGGATAGGAGCAGTACTGATTTCTGAGACGGGGCAACACTACCCTGTCACTGCTCAACTTCGTTTCTATTGCACCAATAACATGGCTGAATACGAGGCATGTATCTTGGGTTTGAGATTAGCTATAGACATGGGTGTCCAGGAAATCTTGGTCATGGGTGACTCGGATCTTCTGGTACACCAGATTCAGGGTGAATGGGAGACACGAGATTTGAAGCTCATACCGTATTGGCAGTGTTTGCATGAACTTTGTCAACGGTTTCAATCAATAGACTTCAGGCATATTCCAAGGATTCACAATGAGGTTGCCGACGCTTTGGCCACTTTGGCGTCAATGTTGCATCATCCAGACAAGGCTTATGTGGACCCGTTACAGATTCAGGTCCGAGATCAGCATGCCTATTGTAATATGGTGGAAGAAGAGCTTGATGGTGAGCCGTGGTTCCATGATATCAAAGAATACCTCCGGATGGGAGTGTACCCAGCACAGGCTACGGGGGATCAAAAGAGAGCAATTCGACGCTTGGCAAGCGGCTTTTTCTTCAGTGGAGGAGTGTTGTACAAGAGAACTCCAGATCTTGGATTGTTGAGATGCATGGATGCTAAACAGGCTACAGTTATCATGGCCGAGGTACATGCGGGAGTTTGTGGACCTCATATGAGTGGATATGTATTGGCAAAGAAGATTCTCCGAGCGGGTTATTATTGGCTTACTATGGAACGGGATTGCATCAGTTTCGTGCGCAAGTGTCATCAATGTCAGGTACATGGAGATTTGATTCATTCTCCACCATCTGAATTGCATACAATGTCGGCACCATGGCCGTTCGTTGCTTGGGGAATGGATGTCATTGGGCCGATCGAGCCAGCGGCGTCAAATGGGCACAGGTTCATTCTGGTAGCTATTGATTATTTCACTAAGTGGGTGGAAGCAAAGACCTTCAAATCTATGACCAAGAAGGCAGTGGTCGATTTTGTGCATTCGAATATCATCTGTCGGTTTGGGATCCCGAAGGTAATCATCACAGACAATGGTGCCAATCTCAACAGTCATTTGATGGCAGAGACATGTCAGCAGTTTAAGATCACGCACCGCAATTCCACCCCATATCGTCTTAAGGCGAATGGAGCGGTCGAAGCAGCTAACAAGAACATCAAGAAAATACTTCGGAAAATGGTAGAGGGGTCCAGGCAATGGCATGAAAAGTTACCTTTCGCCCTATTAGGCTATCGCACTACTGTACGCACTTCAGTAGGGGCGACTCCTTATTCACTGGTGTATGGCACTGAGGCAGTAATACCCGCAGAGGTTGAAATCCCGTCCCTTCGGATTATTGCCGAGGCGGAAATTGATGATGTTGAATGGGTTAAAGCCCGCTTGGAACAACTAAGTTTGATTGATGAGAAGAGATTGGCAGCAGTATGTCACGGTCAGTTGTACCAACAGAGAATGGCGAGAGTATATAACAAGAAAGTGCGTCCACGGAGATTCGAAGTAGGGCAATTGGTGTTGAGGCGTATCTTACCTCATTGGGCTGAGGCAAAAGGAAAGTTCGCCCCGAACTGGCAGGGGCCATTTGTTGTAACCAGAGTATTGTCCAATGGCGCATTATATTTGACAGATGTTAAAGGAAAATGTGTAGAAATGGCTATCAACTTTGATGCAGTCAAGCGATACTATGTATGATTTCTTGGTTTAATTGTACTTTATTGTATTTGGCATATTTTTGAGATTGAAATGACGAAGGCATTTTGTTCTGCTATCTAAACACTTTATCCTTTGTTACCCCTTTTGAGCCTCATTTACTTTCTTTCGTACCCCTTTTTCGGAATCAATAACAACTCGGAAGCTCGAGCAAGGAAAATCAGTGAAGAAATAAGAAAACACAGTCCAACGGAAAGAAAAGGCAAAAAAGAAAGAAAAAATAAAAAAAAAGAGAAAAAGGAAAAAAAAAGAAAAGAAAAATGAAGAAAAGAAAAAAAGAAATGAAAAGAAAGAAAAGAAAGTGGAAGAAAAGGAAAGATTGCAACAGCAAAGTAATTCCTATGACCTGAACTACGTTTGACTTGATCCTAAAAAGGTACGTAGGCAGCCTCTCCCTGAGGTTCAGTCACATCGAAACAAAATCCCAAAAGGCCCCACGAAAGAAACTGGAGTAGCAGTTATGGTTGTGCAAGAAAGTGGATTCCGAGAGTTGTAATTGTGAACCCACATTGAATTGTTTTAGAGCCTTTTATACCCTTTCTTTCTAACCCTATCCAAAAGCCTGCGTTACGGTCCAATTAAAGACCTTTTGATCAATCTTCAGGAAGTGCCAATACGAGCAAGTAAAATTGATTCACGTCAGGGGCAACACTCCGGTGCAAGGGAAAAATGATAAAAATGAGAGAGTCTTATTGGTGAAAACCCTCACGGGCACCGTAAGGCGATGTGAGTTGAGAGAAATCAAAATGAGAGAGTCTTATTGGTGAAAACCCTCACGGGCAACGTAAGGCGAAGGCGAGTTTTTCAGACAGGCAAATGAGACAAATTTGTGGTCAAAAGCTGCTCAAGACATTGTAGGACGAGCAAGATTTGGGTTTGGGTGAAAATCAGGTTGTGAAAGTCCGGAACAACAAACATGGCAATCAAAAGTTGATTGGTCAGACAGACTGGGCTGGTCAATCCAAATGCATGGCATACTCAATGGTACCAGTTGTTCCACTCAGATAAGTCATTTTCTTCTTTCTTCATTACAAATCATCCATTTTCAGATTCTCTTTATCCTTAACCCTCGAGGTCATTGCATTTCATTCTTTCGAGGTCTATCTTTAAGATGTTTCATTGTCAGTTCTGTTCGAAACAAAAGGAAGGAATGTCAAGGCTAACTACCAGCTTCCTAGTTGTACAGACAGGGCCAGAATATATCAAAGATGTCAAAAGCAAAGTAAGTCATAAAGGACCACTGGAAGTTCATCGGTGGATTAATCGGATAATTGTGGGGAAGAAGCGACGTTTCAAAAGAAGGGTCAGAAACACAAAAAAACCAATATGGGATAGAACACTTGGGTCATCAGAGTCAAGGGGTTGAAATTCGGTCAGGAAGTCGAGGGGGGTTCAAGGCAAGTCCAGGAAAGCAGGGCAGAGTAAAGCCCAGCAGCAGGGATGTACCTAGCAAGAATGCCAGCAACTAGCCACCATTTTTAAAATTGACAAGATCTTTCATTGATTGAAACAGGGGCAGAAAATCTCGTTTGTTTCGGAGAAACCCACCATAAGGAAAGGCAAGCACCAGACTGTCACCAAACTGGGGCAGGAAATGTTCTTTGTTTTCCTTATTTGTTGCAGTCAGGAGCCCACCTGGAGAACAAGGGAATACGTGTCAAGTTCAGCGGTCAGGAGCTCACCTGGAGAACAAGGGAATACTTTTCCAGTTTCAGCAGTCAGGCGCCCACCTGGAGAACAAGGGAAGTACAATTCCAATTTTAGCTTTGAATATTTGATAACATGCTGTAACCAGCCACCATACTGGGGCAGAAAATTTTCTTTTCTTGTTTTGTTGCAGTCAGGAGCCCACCTGGAGAACAAGGGAATGCTTTTCAAGCTTCAGCCATCAGGAGCCCACCTGGAGAACAAGGGAATACTCCTCAAGCTTCAGCAATCAGGAGCCCACCTGGAGAACAAAGGAATACTCTTCAAGCTTCAGCAATCAGGAGCCCACCTGGAAAACAAGGGAATACTCTTCAAGCGTCAGCAGTCAGGAGCCCACCTGGAGAATAAGGGAAGTACAATTCAAATTCTATCTTTTAATTTTTAATATTTGATAGCATGATGTGCCCAACCACCACACTGGGGCAGAAATCTTCTTTGTTTGTTGGTTTTGTCGAAGTCAGGAGCCCGCCTGGAGAACAAGGGGATACTTTTCAAGCGTTGCAGTCAGGAGCCCGCCTGGAGAATAAGGGAATACTTTCAAGCTTCATCAATCTGGAGCCCACCTGGAGAACAAGGGAATACTTTTCAAACGTCAGCAGTCAGGAGCCCGCCTGGAGAATGGAGGTATAGATTTCAAATATTAGCGGTCAAGCATCACTCGGACGAGTGGCAAAACATCTCCAATCACAATGCAGGGCAACAACGCAAGAATTCCAATAGAAGAATACAAGTTCAAGGAAACACAAAGAGCAAGTTAGAAGACATAGATAGGACCCTTTTTTACCTCATAGATCATAGCTTAGGCTAGCTTCTTTTTATGTTAACGGTGTAATAAGGAGGTCAGCGAGCAGTAGCAGCAACAACAGCAGTGAAATCACAGCTCCTGGCAGTCCTAGCTACCAAACCTTCCCGAACTACACTGACCTGATTCCTTTTTAGCCAAGAATATGTAGGCAACCTCAGAAGCAGGGTGCGGTCAAAATTTTCAAAAATGCTTCACACGGAATATTTGAACGGGCAAAAATCGCTCGTTTCCGCTCACTTATCTTTGCACGAAAACTCTTCATGTTTCCGAGCAAAGAGGGGCAGCTGTGAGCACGTGATTTTCGCCCTATATGAATTACTCCCAGAAATTCAAAACAAAATAACTTTTTCAATGCTTGCGATTTTGTGGATTTTTGTGTTTGTTTGCATTTTGTGTGCATAATTACATAAAAATACTAAAATAGCCCTTTTTGCATTTTTACTTTTAGTTTTCGATTTTTCTTCCTTAATTTTTTTTTAATTAGAAGTGAATTAATCTTTGAAAATTAGTTAATTTAGTTTTTAGAGTTAAAACAGGTCTTTTTATTTTTTTTTAATCTTGTAGTTAACAAAATCTAAAAATGAGAAAAGAAAAGAAAATTCAGAAAATAAAGGTCTTAATAAAAGACCCGGCTTTGGGCCAACCCAGTCGCAAACTCGTCTCAAAGCAGCCCAATTTGGGCCAAACCCAGTCTCAACCCAAAACCAGCCCAAATGCCCGGTCCAGCCTCAACTTAAACGGCGTCGTTTGGGCAACTTTCAATCAGGACCGTCGAGGTTTCTTGATCGGACGGTCCTGAAGCCCACATTATTTGATATAAATCTGTCCAAACAGCACTACCCCCCTTAGAACCCCCCTACCCTCACCATCTCTCCGACCTTTCACCAGAACATGTAACGCTGCCGTCCTCCGCCGTCCGCCGCCGGCCGGAAATCGCCTCCGCCGGCGGCGAGTCTCCGATGGCCACCAAATTTACACCCTATGTTCTCCTTCACCTCCCCGTTCCAAATCCAAGCTCCATTTTTCTCAAATCCCCCCAAACCCATCGAATATTGAAACATTAGCCGCCGGCTCCGCCGTGTCCGGCGGCGCCGCCTCCAAACCCAACCAAAATCACACCCTGTGGTCTCCTCACCCCCCCTCTTTCCGAATCCACAACCAATAGTCCTCTAATCATCCCCGCATGGCTCGAATTTTAGATCAAAGATTAGCCTGGAACCCTAATTTTCTCAAGGCTGGGGGTTTGACCATTATAGGGTTTAGCCGTGTGTTTTCTCACGAGAACACACGATTAAACACTAATTTGGTCAAACAATTTCAAAATAATTTGCCCAGGATTTAGCTCAGTTCTGGTAATCCATTTCTCTCATTTTTTTTAATTATTTTTATTTATTTCTGTCTTTTCTTGGTATTTGATCGTTAGTTTTCTTAGATTTCTTTTCGTTTAGTTTTAGTTTCTTTGATTCAATTTCAGTTCATATTTTGATTTTTAAATTTCGATTCATGACTCAATGTTGGTTCTTTTGCATAGATAACATGATTCAGTGTGTGATTAATGTTAGTTTGTTCTCTTAAATACATGTTTGATTGATAATTTCCAATAGTTTGTTTAATTTGGACTGGTAGTAATTAATTCAGGATTAAAAATAGGATTGGTTTAAGTGAATATTGTTTGATTACAAATGTATCCTAAAGAACATAGGTTGTCTAAGATGGGATTTAATTAGTGGTGATCAGGACCCTCCTGAATAATGGGACACAGTTCTAAGATCTCCTT
>NW_017679486.1:0-9430 GCF_001879085.1 Nicotiana attenuata
GGTTTCTAAGGAAAGTGTGTCCATACTCGAGCAGAAACTGTTGAAATTTCAGGAGGAAGTTGATCAAGTTCGGAACTTGGCAAGCTTGTCATTCTCCCTCACCACCCCAGATGTCAATTTTCCAAGCACTCAGAACCCCACACCTCCACAAAACATCCCAAAACCACAAAACCATCCCGCTCCTCTCCACCACTGCAATACTTGCCACACCTCCAACAATACTCCACTGCTCATCCCGGAACCTTTGAACCCCACAAATGACCACTGCTACACCCAACACAATACCCCCATCTACGTGGAGACCATGCCACACTCCACCCAGCCCATCTCAAGCACACTCGAGTCCAATGATAAGGACTCGCTCATCCGAAATTTGGCCGAAGAGCTTAAAAAGTTGACAAGCAGAATTCAAGGCGTTGAAGGCGGTAAGGGAATTAAGGGGCTAAACTATGAAGATCTGTGCATACAGCCCGATGTCGAACTGCCCGAGGGGTACAAACCTCCCAAGTTCGAAATGTTTGACGGCACAGGGGATCCCAGGGTTCACTTGAGAACATACTGTGACAAGCTTGTCAGAGTAGGAAGATAAAATCCGCATGAAGCTTTTCATGAGGAGCTTGAAGGGAGATGCCTTATCTTGGTACATTAGCCAGGATCCGAAGAAGTGGTCAAATTGGGTAAGCATGGCGTCTGATTTTATGGACAGATTCAGGTTGAACACGGACAATGCACCAGATGTGTTATATATCCAAAACTTGAAAAAGAAACCCAGAGAAACCTTCCGCGAGTATGCCACTCGCTGGAGATCAGAAGCTGCTAAGGTCAGACCGGCCTTAGAGGAAGAACAAATGAACAAGTTTTTCGTCCGGGCTTAGGACCCACAATATTATGAGAGGCTGATGCTAATTGAGAATCATAAATTTTCTGATATCATCAAGCTAGGAGAAAGGATCGAGGAAGGCATCAAGAGTGGTATGGTTACGAACTTTGAAGCCTTGCAGGCTACCAATAAGGCTTTACAATCTGGTGGCACGTCCAAGAAAAGGGACGTAGGTGCTGTAATGGTTGCACAGAGAACCAAATCCCCTATCAAGTACCAAACATACCCAATACCTCCAATCACATATCAGCCTACCCCAAATTACCAAGCACCCTCACCCACTTACGAAACTCCACCACCCGCTTATCAATCATCTCCCACGTATCAGCCCACTTCACCCAAATACTTCCAACCAGCACATGTTTACCAAGCCTACAACACCCAACCATCCCACTATCAATCACCGCCCCACGTCAAAACTTCCCTAGATGTCGACCAAATTTCGACCGTAGACCTCCCAAACAGTATACCGCCATTGCTGAACCAATTGACCGGCTGTACGAAAGACTCAAAGCTGCTGGTTATGTCACCCCTATCCGTGCCATAACCCCAGAAAACTCTTCTCAGTGGGTTAATCCAAGTAAATCCTGTTCATACCATTCCTGCATGAAAGGACATACCATTGATGAATGTCGCTCTCTGCAGGATAAGATCCAGACTTTGATTGACAATAAGATCATTGTAGCAAAGGAGCCTGCTCCAAATGTCCGCAATAACCCTCTGCCAGACCATAAGGGCGGAGGTGTTCACATGATCGAGATAGAGGACGACTGGGACCCCAAGGGATCAATCGGTTTAATCACAGAAGGCGACGATCCAAAGAAGCCAGTAGTCACCCTCAATCCGATTGTGGTCCAGATTCAGCCTTCTGGGGACGCCGAGGTAAATATGTCCATGCCACTCGAGTTTGATGCATCATCATCTACAAAGATGCCAACACCAGTTGAGGTCGAATTCGTGTCTCCAACAAAGGCACCTACACCATTCGAAGTTGCAGTCTTACCGCCTAAGGGGCTTGCTCCGTTCGGGGTAAAGATAGACACGCCAATTCCAGTGGCAATGTCAGCCATAACACCGTTCCATACAAAGGCTATACCATGGGACTACACAACCGAAGCCAGAAGAAAGGGGAAGGTCAAGTTCGGGGAAACCGTTACGGCACAGGGTATGACAAGAACCGACAGGATTTATACCCCGGAACATTTCGCTGAGTCAAGCAAGCAGGCCTTTAGTCAGCCAACCATCACTGAAACTGGGCCCGAAGACCTCTGGAGAAAGATACAAGCCAAAGAATACTCAGTCATTGATCAACTGAACAAAACACCGGCACAGATTTTTATCCTTGCTTTGTTACAAAGTTCCGATGCACACAAGAATGCCTTGTTAAGAGTGCTGAGCGAGGCATATGTACCGAGCAACATCACCGGAGGAGAGATGGCAAACATGGTAGGGCAGGTATTGGAAAGTCACAAAATCGCTTTTCATGAAGATGAGCTACCACCGGAGGGGTTGAGTCACAACAAGGCGTTGCACATCACTGTACAATGCGAAAATTATTTTATCACAAGAATCCTGATTGATGGAGGGTCCAGCCTCAACATTTGTCCGTTGGTAACACTCAGGACGTTGGGAAAAGGGCTGCATGAAATCAAGGACTGGGCCATCAACGTCAAAGCTTTCGACGGTTCTCAAAGGTCTACTATTGGGGAGATTAGCTTGTGTTTGCAAATAGGGCCTACTTGGTTTGATGTTTATTTTCAAGTGATAGACGTACCAGCATCGTACAATCTGTTGTTGGGACGACCATGGATTCATGCCGCTGGGGCCGTAGCATCAACACTACATCAGGCAGTGAAGTTTGAGTGGAATCACCAAGAGGTGATCATTCACGGCGACGGTAGCAATCCCATATACAGTCGCCAGACCATTCCAACGATTGGAGGAAGAAGAAGGATAGGCGGGGAAACTTACCACCACATCGAGCGAGTCAACGCCGTTGATAAGGATAAGTGGTGGGATAACAAAATTGAAAGCATATTGAACTGGAGCGGGTATGAACCTGGCAAGCGACTTGCCAAGAATCTCCAAGGAATCGTTAAGCCCATCAAGCTCAAGAAACACGGCACCACCTTTGGATTGGGGTATGAGTATACCTGGAAAGAATTCAACGAATGGTCGCCACCCTGGTGCGGTCCTTACTATCCATTGGAGCAGCCAATACCCTGTTTGGAGCAGACTTTCCAGCCGGCCGAGGTTATCTACGGGTCAGAAGAAGAAGAAGCACTGGCAGCAATGAGGAATTTGTTCCTAGAAGACGATGATATGGATTGCTGTGACGTTTTTGAGGAGGAGGGGGAGGAAGGCCCTTCCATACTGGCTGTAAGCAGAGGAGCATGCCTCAAAAACTGGACTATCAGAACTACCAGAGCCCGGCGAGCCTCGGGGTAGCAAGGCTGAACATGCATCATGCACCATTTTATTTTACTAGTTTACTTTCCTTTCGCATTTTCTTAATTTTCGCAAGAAAGAGCTCCAATGTTCAAAAACAATTATGGAATTTATCAAAGCATTTCGGTTTTCTTATAAATCTTACTATTTTCTCTCATACAACATTACTATTACTTATCTTGATGAGCCAATGACTGTGACATGCAAATAGGGGTGGCATCGGTCGGTTCGGTTCGGTTATGAATATTATCGGTTTAGCATATCGGTTATCGGTTTACAAATTTGATAAACCGATAACCGAACCGGTAAGATTTTGTTTATCGGGTATCGGTTAATCGGTTATCGATCATTATCGGTGCGGTTATCGGTTTATACGATAAGATAACTCGATTTAGAGTTAAGCAAAAAAGAGAAGACAATTCACTTGAGTTAAGCAAAAAAGAGAAGAATTCACATATAGTATACTAAAGACTTACGCTAGGAGTAACTAGTAAGGTCTATGAAGAATGAAGATGAAGCAACTGAAGAGTGCGGTTGAGAAAGAGTAGGAGAGAATGAACTAAAGTCCTAGCATTTGTACATACTTAAGGGTAAAGTCATAATTTTATTAATTCTTATTGGGTTATCGGTTAACCCATTAACAAAATTGGCAAACCGAGGCCCGAACCGATAACCCAATGGTAAAAAAATTCTAAACCGTTATCGAACCGTTAACCCAATAACTCGATACTGATAACCCAATAAACAATTAATGGTTCGGGTTATCAGTTGTACCCGATATATGCCCAGCCCTACATGCAACGAGACAACGCAACAAACAGACATAGATTCAGAGGAAGATGATATACTGGAAGAGATTGTTAAAGAAATTGAGAATTTTGACAACAGACCTAAGTCCAACCTGGACGAGACTGAGATAGTTAACCTGGGAGATGCAGGAAACATCAAAGAAACACGAATCAACGTTCATCTTTCACCATTAGAAAAGGAAGAATACACAGAGTTTCTAAGAGAATATGAGGACATATTCGCCGGGTCGTATGATGACATGACTGGGCTAAGTACATCGATTGTGGCACACAAACTGCCGACTGATCCAACATGTCCACCGGTGAAGCAGAAGCTCAGAAAATTCAAGCCAGATATGAGTTTGAAAATCAAGGAAGAAGTCACCAAGCAGGTCAAAGCCAAGGTTCTCAGGGTAGTAGAATATCCAACATGGTTAGCCAACATTGTGCCAGTACTGAAGAAGGATGGGAAGGTTAGAGTCTGTGTCGACTACCGGGATCTCAACCGGGACAGTCCAAAAGACGACTTCCCCTTGCCAAACATACACATCCTGATTGACTATTGCGCCAAGCATGAGTTGCAATCATTTGTTTCGCGAGTTATCATCAGATCTGGATGGATGAAGAAGATGCTGAGAAAACGGCTTTCATTGTGCCGTGGGGGATGTATTGCTACAAGATGATGCCATTCGGGTTAAAGAATGCAGGGGACACCTACATGAGGGCTATGACTACCTTTTTTCATGATATGATACAAAGGAGATCGAAGTATATGTAGACGACGTTATCATCAAGTCCAAGAAAGCCACTGATCACATGGAAGATTAAAGGAAGTTCTTCAATAGACTACGAAGGTACAACCTGAAACTGAATCCCGCAAAATGTGCCTTCGGGGTTCCTGCCGGAAAATTACTTTGGTTTATTGTGAGTCGCTGGGGAATAGAACTAGATCCATCGAAGATCAAAGCCATTTAAGAATTTCCACCCCCAAGGAACAAGGAAGACATAATGAGATTCTTGGGGAGACTTAACTACATCAGCCGGTTCATAGCACAATCTATAGTTATCTGTGAGCCGATCTTCAAGATGTTGAAGAAGGATGCCGCCACCGAATGGACTGATGACTGCCAGAAAGCTTTCGACAGAATCAAGGAATACTTGTCAACGCTACCAGTTTTGGTCCCGCCCGAGCCGGGCAGACCTTTGCTACTCTACATTGCAGTGTTGGATGATGCCTTCGGTTGCGTCCTCGGGCATCATGACGAGACAGGAAAGAAAGAACAGGCCATCTACTACCTCAGCAAGAAGTTCACTCCATACGAGGCCCGGTATTTCCCTAGTTTGGAACGCACCTGCTGTGCTTTAACTTGGGTAGCTCAGAAGCTGAGGCACTACTTTTGTGCCTATACTACATATCTCATATCAAGGATGGATCCTTTGAAATACATCTTTCAGAAGCCCATGCCCACCGGCAAGCTCGCCAAGTGGCAGATCCTGTTGAGTGAATTCGACATTGTCTACGTGACCCAGAAAGCAGTCAAAGGACAGGCACTAGCGGATCACCTTGCTGAAAACCCTATGGATGGAGAATACGAGCCCCTAAAGACGTATTTTCCAGATGAAGAGGTATCATTCATAGGAGAAGATATTGGAGAGTCCTATGATGGTTGGAGAATGTTTTTCGACAGAGCAGCAAATTTCAAAGGAGTTGGCATAGGGGCAGTCCTAGTATCAGAAACTGGTCAGCACTATCCGGTATCCGCCAAGCTCAGATTCCCGTGCACCAACAACATGGCCGACTACGAAGCCTGCATCTTAGGGCTTAAGATGGCCATTGACATGAACATCCAAGAGTTGCTAATAATTGGGGATTCGGACCTACTCATAAATCAGGTACGAGGAGAATGGGCGACCAAGAATTCCAAGATACTCCCTTATCTGCACCATGTACAGGAGTTGAGGAAAAGGTTCGCAAAGATAGAGTTCCAGCATGTTCCCAGAGTCCAAAATGAGTTTGCTGATGCATTGGCTACCCTATCATCCATGATACAGCATCCAGATACAAACTTCATCGATCCTATTCCTGTGAAAATCCATAATCAGCCAGCTTATTGTGCTCATGTGGAAGAAGAAGCAGATGGAAAACCTTGGTTTCACGACATCAAGGAATATTTGGCCAAAGGAGAATACCCAGAGCTTGCAAATACCACTCAGAAGCACACACTTCGAAGATTGTCCAATAATTTCTTTCACAGTGGAGGAATCATGTATAGGAGGACTCCGGATTTGGGTTTGCTAAGGTGTGTCGACGCGAAGGAAGCATCTAAACTGCCAGAGGAAATTCATTCCGGGACCTGTGGTCCGCATATGAACGGCTTTGTCTTAGCCAAGATACTCCGTGCTGGTTACTTTTGGATGACCATGGATACAGACGGCATCCAGTACGTCCGAAAATGCCACCGTTGCCAGATACATGCAGATATGATAAAGGTGCCACCAAATGAGCTTAATGCAACAAGCTCACCATGGCCTTTTGCCGCTTGGGGAATGGATGTTATTGGACCAATCGAACCTGCCGCTTCCAACGGGCATAGATTCATCCTAGTGGCAATTGACTATTTCACCAAATGGGTCAAAGCAGCATCGTACAGAGCAGTGACTAAGAAAGTCATGACGGACTTCGTCCGCGACCGCATTGTTTGTCGATTCGGTATTCCAGAGTCAATCATTACTGATAATGACTCCAACCTCAACAGTGACTTGATGAAAGCCATGTGTGAAACCTTCAAGATCAAGCACAAGAACTCTACAGCCTACAGACCGCAGATGAACGGAGCCGTAGAAGCCGCCAACAAAAACATTAAGAAGATACTGAGAAAAATGGTAGAGAAGCATAAGCAGTGGCATGAGAAGCTATCATTTGCTTTATTGGGGTATCGCACCACAGTACGCACATCAACTGGTGCAACTCCCTATATGTTGGTTTATGGTACAGAGGCAGTCATTCCCGCCGAAGTAGAAATCCCCTCCTTAAGGATCATACAAGAAGCTGAGCTTGACGACACAGAATGGGTGCGAAACCGCTACGAGCAGCTGGCTCTTATAGATGGGAAGAGAATGAATGCAATTTTCCATGGTCAGCTTTATCAGAACAGAATGTCTAGAGCTTTCAACAAGAGAGTCAAGCCAAGACGGTTCACACCGGGGCAGCTGGTGTTACAGAAAGTTTTCCCGCATCAAGATGAGGCCAAAGGGAAGTTCTCTCCCAATTGGCAGGGTCCATGCATGGTCCATCAGGTCCTGACGAGAGGAGCCCTTATACTTGCAGAAATGGACGGAGAAGTTTGACCGAAACCAACCAATTCAGATGCAGTCAAGCGCTACTATGTGTAATCTTATGTTTTCCTACATGGTGTAATTTGAAGTACGTCTGACTTGATTCCCGTTTAAGAGGGGATACGTAGGCAGCCTTATGGGTTCGGTCACAATTCAATAAAATTTTCATTCCCCCCCCCCCCCCACGCAATTGGAAATTGGGGCAGAATTTTGAGGACCCTGAAAATTACGAAGTAATTTCAGCCGATCACCGCAAGCAACCGTCAGAAGTATCAACCCATTAAACTGGGGCAGAATTTTGAGGAGGACCCTCAAAATTCTGAAGCAAGGGAGGTTGCAATGTCCTGAACCACGTCACAGTCGTCGGTTCATCTAAAAACTATTTCTTAAATATATACTTATGTCATATCTTTACAAATTCATGCATGTTTATTATCGAAATTGCTTTGTTCACGCAACGCTACCCCAATGATACATACCGTGTCATCAGACCAAAACCGAACAGGGCGAGCAAAGGCAGCGGGGACACGAACTAACCTTTCCCCTTTGCAAAACTCACGATTTTTCTTTGGATACAGGCACCCAAGTCGTAAAATCATATATTATACACTCATACTATTCAGGAACACGACTCTCATAACTGTCACACATGTTCACAATTGCTATCCGCATACAATACCCCCAGCCGCCACAATATCGCAATCAGCTATCAACTAGCAACTAAGAAATTTTCTCACTATTCACCTTTTATTTTTTGCATTGCATGAGGCTACCATTCTGCCTTTCGAGACTAAGCTCTGTCTCCATCTGCATTCTTCCTTGCATTGCATAAGGCTACCATTCTGCCTTTCGAGAGTAAGCTCTGTCTCCATCTACATTCATTCTTGCATTGCACAAGGCTACCATTCTGCCTTTCGAGACTAAACTCTGTCTCCATCTGCATTCCTGCATTGCATAAGGCTACCATTCTGCCTTCCGAGGTTAAGCTCTACCTCCATCTGCATGGCTGAAATATCGCCACCTCTATTTACATCTTGCATCGGCTGAAAGATCGCCACCTTTATTTATGTCTTGCATGGCTGAAAGATCGCCACCTCTATTTACATCCTGCATCGGCTGAAAGATCGCCACCTTTATTTATGTCCTGCATCGGCTGAAAGATCGCCATCTTCATTTATGTCTTGCACCGGCTGAAATATCGCCACTCTATTTACGCTTTGATGGGCTCAAAGATCGCCACCTATTGCATTTCATGGGCTGAAAGATCGCCAAATTGTCCAAAGGTGTCATTGTTCGGAGGCACCATTCGCATAGCCCGAGAACACCATGTCACGGCCTGAGGACCCCTCTTAATCTCTTGCATATCATTACTCAAAGGCATCATAGTTCGGAGGCATCATTCTCATAGCCCGAGAGCATCATTTCCTAGCCTGCGAATCCTTTATTATACGCTTCATGTCCCAGGACATCATGGTCTAAGGACGTCATCCTAACCGTCCGAAGACAGCATTCATGGTCCGATGGGAATTTGCATCACGTTTAAATTTTCGCACAATATACACTGGCATTGCTTATTTGCAGGTAAACCGGCGAGCAACGGCCGTCTCAGCAGGAGCGATCATGCTCCAGTTCCCGCAGCCCTATCAGACTTTAACCATTCATCCCAACCTAAATATCGCGTCCGTTCTTGAAAGATCTCCATCGGCATATCCCGCCAATGGATCCTGAATTACATATGGCCTGATTCCTGTAAGACCAGGGATATGTAGGCAGCTCAGGAACCAGAGCACGGTCAACCTCTTCAAACCGTTTCACTCGGTCAAAATTGGCCATCATATCTTTACCCGACAACTCTTCTATCCTTCCTGGGTAAAGAAGGGCAGTTGTTGATACCCAATTTTTCTCTGTATATTCTATATATGCAAAATACTTTCAAAATAGCATACATATGCATATATAAGTATGCCCAAATGTTTTA
>NW_017679486.1:11491-16686 GCF_001879085.1 Nicotiana attenuata
AGAGACCTTGTCCTTAAATAACCTTTATGTATTTACCCTCAATTGCATGCTTTACACAAGTGTTTGATTAATTTCTTTCCTTAATTGTTTTATACCCATTTGAATTTGAATCCCTTAATTAAAGAGAGTCTTATGTGATTGATTTACAATCAGTCTTCAATTATTTTCTTACCTTATTTCCTCATGACTTCCACACTATAAATACACGACCCCTCTTTTCACAAAGCACGCACGATTAACACATTTCAGACCTCACAATTTCACAATCTCTTTTGAACTCACACTCATAGTATTCTGTCTTCCTGTTTGCACTTCAGCATCACCCCAATGTGTTTACTTACAGTTTTCTTCTGTATCCATGTCTACTTTATTATTCTGTGGAGTTTGATATTTAGTTAGTATGCCTATGTTCTATTGCTTGTTTCTTTTATGAATCTTTGCTCCCTACCCCATTACTCCTATGTGTTTATGAGTGATGACTCAGGGTATGGCAATATGAGTTGTTGTCCATGAACTGAGTTCTGAGGTCTTAACCTCTAAACAGGCTAAAGGGTATGCCAGCATATCCCATTGCTGAGTATGCCCGTCATCCTACTCTCCTTATGTTCTTGCAAATTCCCACTCCCCTACACCTTTATGTGTGTTGATTTTAAGTTATTCCCCTTTTTCCTTTCCCCTTTCAGAATTCCATTCCTGCACTTGCACTCTCTATTAGTCCCTAAGTTCTGCCCCCTCTTGTGAGCCTTGCCTTGGGACCTTGAGTTCCCTCTGAACTTGGACACCTGAGGGCTGGCCCTTCCACACTGCACTATTGTCCTGGTTTGGTAATGTATTTGGGGTGTAAGCACTGCCCGGAGTCCATGAGGCTCTTAGGGAACTCCAAATGAGAGAAGGCTTTTGAAATCGGATCTTTGTAGTTGGTTCATCTCATGTTTCAGACAAGGAGCCTGAATTAGGCTCCCCTTGGTTGTACTTTTAATTTCTGATGTAATTTTGCTTTTCTTATTCTCTTTGGGCTGTAATAAATTTTGTAATAAACTTTCGGGGATGTTTAGTGAAAAGGGAGGGGTAACTATGCATGAAAAGGGGTAGATAACTTGCCTATAGGAATCTCTAATTTCAGTACTTCTCATATAGTTACCATGCCTATATGACTTATGCACTTTCATATAGTTACCATGCCTATAAGACTTATGCACTTTCATATAGTTACCATGCCTATAAGACACATGCATTTTCATATAGTTACCATGCCTATAAGACTTATGCACTTTCATGTAGTTACCATGCCTGTAAGATTTCTGCATCTCATTTAGCTACCATGTCTATAGGGATTCTGCACTTCTATGTAGATATTATGTCTATAGCTTCTGCACACGCACGTAGAGAATATGCCTATAGGTCTTTTCTGATTCTTGCATACCTGCTTTTCACTAGGCAAACTTATCTATAGACCCTAATAACCTAAAAAAAAATTGTAATCCGATACGCAACGCTTAGATATCATGTTGTAGAATTTCTGCATTCTTCTATGTCTATAACCATGTTTTAAGTTGGCAATCACATAGAAAACATGCCTATAGGGGTTCTAATTCAAATCTAAATCGTCTCATTCGTCTATAAGTTTAAAACTGGAATTACCAATGGCAGAACCTGTGCTTGTTTTTCTTTACTGGCAACTTTCTTTTTACCTAAATCAATCTGCAATCAGTTTTTCTTCTTTTGTTTCTGAAATCGGTAGATATCATGCCTATAGGTTTCGTCTATCACTTAGGCAAGCCTCAGGATAAACTTATAAACTGCAACAGTTTTTATTAACTACAACTCGCGGGCAGGTCTAATTCGGACTTCTTATCTGAAAATATGTGATAAATCAGCCTGCTTTAACTTTTAAGTTTTATTTAGACCTTAAACAGTATGTGTAAGACATGCTAAACTATGTGTTTTCCTTGGTTTAAGGAGGTTTGTCTGAGCCTTATTATTTGTTTATATGCTCTCCCCCAAACTTGCTATATGTGTTTTGATTGTCGCCTTAGTATTTTAACCTTTTGAAACCACAAATAAGCCAATGTCCCCTCCCTTTAGGATTAGTAATCCCAAATACCTCCGGGATTGATAGATTTGGGGTGGGTAATAGCATGCAATAAGTAAATGAGACTATTCCGCGCTTTAGTACCTTAACGGGGTGGGAAAGGGTAGATATGGATATGATGACCATGCGATACCACCACGTGTATAAGTGGTTACCGGGTGTTGTGTGGGGTGATCCATATTATTTATAAACCTAGGACCCCCCTCTCTTTTACTTGTTTATTTTCAATTTTCTCAAACTATTTTTTTCTCAAAATTCAGCTTTTCTTTCGTTTCTTTTTCACTCCATCTATTTGCTACCTTTATGTGAAAATCCCCTTTTATTTGAAGCCTTACTTGTCTATATGATATTTTTACCTTAAAGTCACAACAATAGCTTGGCCGGGAACCACACTAGTGGATTCTGAGGGGTGCCTAACACCTTCCCCTTGGAATAATTTCAAGCCCTTATCCGATCTCTGGTTATCCAAACAAAATCCTTCTTAGTGTCCTAATGCACTTAAATCATTAGGTGACGACTCTTCACTTCTTTTAAACCCAATTCCCAAAAGGGAACGAGTTGTCCTCCCAAATGTCATAAACCCGATTTTGCGAGAAAAAGGGGGCATCGACAGTTCCAAACAATCTATTGAACATCAAAGGAGACTAAATGAAGCCATGAAAGAGGTTGTCAAAAAGGAGATCATCAAGTGGTTGGATGCCTGGGTTGTCTATCCCATTTCTGATAGTTCGTGGACTTCTCCGGTTTAATGTGTCCCAAAGAAAGGGGCATAACAATGCTCACCAATGATAAGAATGAGTTGATTCCTACAAGAACGGTGACCGGGTGGAGAGTGTGTATGGACTATCGTAAGCTCAACAAAGTCACGAGGAAGGATCATTTCCCACTTCCCTTCCTAGATCAAATGCTTGATAGATTATCCGGCCGTGCTTTCTATTGTTTCCTTGATGGGTATTCAAGCTACGACCAAATTCTTATTGCTCTGGAAGATCAAGAGAAAACTACCTTTACATGTCCTTATGGTACTTTCGCCTTCTCGCGGATGCCATTTGGTTTGTGCAATGCACCGGTGACTTTTCAAAGGTGTATGATGGCGATCTTCATGGACATAGTGGAGGATTACCTTGAAGTCTTCATGGATGACTTTTCGGTGGTCGGGAATTCTTTTGATGATTGTCTAGCAAACTTGGATAAAGTGTTGGCAAGATGTGAAGAAACAAACTTGGTGCTCAATTGAGAGAAATGTCATTTCTTGGTTGAGGAAGGCATTGTCCTTGGCCACAAGATCTCAAACAATGGCATTGAAGTCAACGAGGCAAAGATTGAGGTGATTTCTAAACTTCCACCTCCAACTTCGGTGAAAGGCGTGCGGAGTTTCTTAGGCCACGCGGGATTTTACCGACGTTTCATCAAGGATTTCTCTAAAATGGTGAACTCGTTGTGCAAGTTTTTGGAGAAAGATGCTAAGTTTCACTTCAATGATGATTGCATGAGAGCTTTTGAATTGCTAAAGTTCAAGTTGACTACTACTCCCATCATCACCGCTCCAAATTGGAGTGTTCCTTTTGAGCTTATGTGCGATGCAAGTGATGTAACGATAGGGGCTGTTTTGGGGCAACGCATCAACAAGATATTTCATCCGGTCTATTATTCCAGTAAGACCATGAATACTGCCCAAGTCAACTACACCATTACTGAGAAAGAGCTCCTTGCCATTGTGTTTTCTATTGAGAATTTCCGTCCGTACTTGATGGGTGCAAAAGTGATTGTCCATACGGATCATGCGGCACTTTGTTATCTTTGTCACACCTCCTTTTTCCTACCACAACCGTAGAAGAGGGTATAATAAAGGGAGTTATTTCCAACTTGAAGTGACAATCGGAACGGGATTTATTATTAAATTCTCAGAGTCGCCACTTAGGAAATTAATGGTGTCCCAAGTCACCGATTAAATCCCGACCCGAAGAGATTATGACTCTGTTATCAGTCCACGAACCAGAAATCCGGGTAAGGAATTCTGTTAACCCGGGAGAAGGTGTTAGGCATTCCCGGGTTCCGTGGTTCTAGCACGGTCGCTCAACTGTTGTATTTGATTTATCTGATTTCAAAAACATGTTCTAATTTATGCTTTTATTAGTAAACCGCTTTTATTTTTATGTTTAATAAGAATTGCAACGTCGTAAAAATGCGTTTCGAACCACGTCGCACCAGTGCACCCGTGATTGTTAACACATTTCGACTTCGTTGAGATTTGGATTTGGGTCACATAAATGTGCACCCGTATTTAGGAAGGTAAATTTATTAAAATACGTGCCTAAAGCAGCTACGCGTTTATTAACTGTGTGGGGAGCCATGAAATTCGCATAAATGGCACATCCCGAGGTCTAAATATTTTGATATAAGCGATTAATGAGGGCCCCGCCATTTGTGTGTTTATTTGGCGAGGCTCGTCTCGTCTATTGTTCATTTTAAAGGGTAAATCCTAAGGCAATCTATGATTTTCTATATTTGATCGTCTTTAACTATTTGTTACTGGGCCTAATAGTACTTTATACCGTGTTGCAGCCTCTGGGCTCCAAGACGAGCCCAACAAAAGAAGAGGTTAAGATTATGTGCACACCATAAACTGACCAAGCAGATCTAGGCCCAGGCCCAAACGTACACAAGCATCTAGCCAAGCCTGGGCCGTTCATTGAGGCCCCGTGACTTATTCTTTTAGTAATAAGATATCGAGCCCAAACTGTTAAGCTAGGCCAAATTCCATTCGGATTCCAATATGTAGTCTTATTGTTATGAACTAAGAATCGAAACAGTCCAGAAATTTATTCAAGTTGTCCTGTTGATGTCAACCTAATAATGCCCAGTTTTAGATACAGAAATTGAACATTGGATGCGATCTATACTATATAGGATTAATCATTGGATGCAATCTTCCCAGCAATTAATTACATAATCAGAATCAAAGTCCATTGCACAGTCCAGATGTACAATCCAGTTACACAGTCCAATTATACAGCCCAGGGTTTACATACATACAAATCGATTCGACATTATGCTGTGCGATTAAATCTAACGCCTATATACTACAATGCACCACAACCCA
>NW_017679487.1:0-2103 GCF_001879085.1 Nicotiana attenuata
CATGTTTTGTTATCGGTATGTGGTGTGTTAGAATTGATTTGGATTGGTTCTGATAAGAAATGAGACACTTAGTCTCTTTAAGGAAGGCTTAAGTTGGAAAAGTCAACCGAATGTTGACTATTGAGTTAGAGGGCTCGGATGTGATTTCCGGTGATTCAGTTAGCTTCGGGGGATGATTTGTGACTTAGGAGTGTGATCGGAATTGATTTTGGAGGTCCGGTGTAGAATTAGGCTTGAATTGGCGAAGTTAGTATTTTGGCGAATTCCGGTTGATGGGTGAGATTTTGATCCGAGGGTCGGAATGGAATTCCGAGAGTTGCTGTAGCTTCGTTATGTGATTTGTGATGTGTCTGCAAAATTTCAGGTCATTCGAACGTCGTTTGGTCGGGTTTTTGATCGAAAGTGCATTTCGGAGGTTTTGAGAAACTTAGGCTTGAATTCGATGAGTTTCGAGTAATTTGATGTTGTTTGAGGTGTTTTGATGATTGGAACAAGTTTGAATGATGTTATGGGATATGTTGGCATGTTTGGTTGAGGTCCCGAGGGCCTCGGGTGAGTTTCGGATGGTCAATTGGACCACTTTATGCCTTAAAAGATAGCAGAAAATTTGCAGAGAACTTTTGTTCTATGCGATCACAGAGGGAGTCATGCAATCGCATAGAAGGATTTGAAGGGGTGTTGAATTTGTTCAATGCGATCGCGTATAGCTGGTCGCGATCGCACAGTGTTGGATGTTGATGCATTGCGATCGCAGAGCATGTGTTGCGATCGCGTAGGGTATTTTTGAGGGCTGGAAAATTTGTGCTATGCGATCGCAATAGCAAGGGCTGCGATCGCATAGGGTTAGTCAGTGGCCTGGGCAGAATGTTTTATATCATTTCATCCGCGATTTTGGGGCTCATTTACTCCATTGTTGATCTTTTTGGGAGCTTTTTGAAGGAAATTGAAGAGGGAATCAAGGAGAATCGATTGGAGGTATGATTTTTGAACTTAAAACTCGTTTTTATTGTGAAATCCACCTAGAAATTCATGGAATTAAGCCAAAAGTGGAAGAACTAGGGCTTGAGTTTTGGGATTTTTAAATTGGAATTTGAAGGGCCATTTGAGGTCGGATTTGGGAGTTCTTGGTATGTATGAACTCGTGGCGAGATGAGGAATCCACTGATGTGAATTTTATAATTTTTCGAGAAGTGGGCCCGGGGCTCGGGTTTTGCTAGTTTCGAGATTTTTGCTATTTTTCGATTGTTTTCGATTGGGTATTGTTCCCTTAGCATATTGTGATGTATTCGCTCTGATTTTGGATAGATTCGACGCGCGTGGAGGCCGGTTTGAGGGGCAAAGGCGTCGCGAGCTAGAGATTTTATCGGTTCGAGGTGAGTAATACTTGTAAATGATATCTTGAGGGTTTGAAACCCCGGATTTGCACATCATAGTGCTGTATTGAGGTGACTTGCATGCCGGATATGGGCGTGGGGTAGAGCACCGTTGGATTGTGACTTGGTCCGTCCCGGTTGTCGATTTTTACCGCGTATTTGACTGAAACTACTTGTTATCATCATAATTTGGGCTGATTGCCATGTTTGGGCTTCGTGCCAACTATGTGAATCCTTCGGGGATTGATATCACTGTTTTCGCATTACTTGCATATTATTTGATCTCGGTCCAGGGTTTTAATACTGTTTTGCAAACTCGGCCATTTTTTCTAAGATTTGAAAACTCAAACAATATTTTATTGACGTTTTAAGCTGAGAACTATTATTTTAATATTGCCCAAGTGGCTTAGGTGCATTTCTGGACTGAGCATGGATCGGGCTGCGCGCCGCAGCAGTGTTATAATGATTTCTGGATATATGGATGGCTCGGGCTGCGCGCCGCAGCGGTACTGTATTGATATTGAGGTCGAGGGCCTGGTTGATGCCACGAGATGGCTTGATTATTGCGCTTGGGCTGTAGGAGCCCCTCCAGAGTCTGTACACACCCCCAGTGAGCGCCGTCGACGTTAAATATGGTTGGCTCGGGCTGCACGCCGCAGTGGTCATATGCATTGCATTGCACTCATGCATTGGTTCCTGGTTGTATTACGTGTCATGACATTCAGCACTC
>NW_017679487.1:5784-8743 GCF_001879085.1 Nicotiana attenuata
ACTGTATCGTACGGCTCCGGCAGGAGTTATAGTAGTGGAAGGAGCAGCTTCAGGCTCCTTGGTAATGAGGTCGTTGGTAAGCTGATTGGATACGTGTTTAGCTTGAGTTGGCTCGGTTGGCCCCGAATTGTGTTGTTGAGGGGTAGGTTGATTCGATCGTTATTGAACTTGCTAGTGATCTGGGGAGATCTATGAGTTTCTTTTCTGTGCTGTGAGACGTTATGATTTGTTGGATATGGGCACATGTGGTGCGGTTCTATTGGGGATTCATAGAGGAAGTCGAGCGGGAAGAGTAATTGGGTGTTGATCGGTAAATGGAGTATCGGTTATGACCTATCGGGTTGCGTGTCGAATGTTATTTGTTTCACCGTGGGTGTAATGAATTGCTTTGGTTTCAGGCATCAAATTGTGCGTGGCTGTCGGTTTTGAGCATAGCGACTTGAGGTGTTTCATGTGTAACCGTGTTTTGAATGGATCGCGCATTGTGGCGAGGCCACGTGGAGTTGTGACCTTTCGAGGTAGATTCAGCTGTTCTATTTCTATGATGTGAGACGGGTCTCAGCCTTGTGTTGTAATGATACTGATGAGCTTGAGGTACATCTTTTTCGTTGAGTCATTTGTCATGATTTGAGTATGTTCAGACCGTTCCTCATTGGTGCGGGTATTATGCAAGTTGTGGTTTAGGCCTGTATTGAGGTGTCATATCACCATAGTGGTGTGTTGGATTCGAGGTGATCGTGGAGTCATTAATGAATACGAACAGATTTGATTTCAGTTTGTTAGAAGGATAATATCGAGGTTCGGCTCGGAAATTTGTTGTGGTAATAGTCAAAGGGAATGGATTTCATGAATGGTTGATCTGAGAAAATGGTTACGGTTTATCGCGTGTTTCATTTATCGTTGGCAGTATATGAAAGTGTTGGAATAAGACTTTAGCTAATAAGAAGTTTCCTACCGGTATTCTGGTGTTGTGGGCAACTGCTATGGATAGAAGTTATCGTTTCGATATTTGGGTTATGTAGTATATCATGTGATTGCACCTGAGGTTGCAGGTATGGGTCATTACAGCTGGTTCGGGTTTAATCTGAGTATAGAGGTGAGGTTCTAATCTTGTGTATGATTTCGGAAAGTGCAATGCGGTTCTACGGTTTATGGTCTAGATGGTTGCGAGATTTCAGCTATGTCGTGTTATCGGGCCTATGCGAGATAGGGTGATGTGGGATCACCCCGGGTATATGCTTGGTAAGGTCATTCAGCTATTGGTCGGCTTCTAGTACAACTCTGGGTACGCTCGAGGACGAGCGTTGGTTTAAGTTGGGGAGGATGTGACGACCCGACCCATCGTCTCATGAGTTACCGCTCAGTTTCCCCCATTTTATGCTTCTTCATGTTTCGTTATCGGTATGTGGTGTGTTAGAATTGATTTGGATTTGTTCTGATAAGAAATGAGACACTTAGCCTCTTTAAGGAAGGCTTAAATTGGAAAAGTCAACCGAATGTTAACTATTGAGTTAGAGGGCTCGGATGTGATTTCCGGTGATTCGGTTAGCTTCGGGGGATGATTTGTGACTTAGGAGTGTGATCGGAATTGATTTTAGAGGTCCGGTGTAGAATTATTTTGATCCGAGGGTCGGAATGGAATTCCGAGAGTTGCTGTAGCTTCGTTATGTGATTTTTGATGTGTGTGCAAAATTTCAGGTCATTCGAACGTCGTTTGGTCGGGTTTTTGATCGAAAGTGCATTTCGGAGGTTTTGAGAAACTTAGGCTTGAATTCGATGAGTTTCGAGTAATTTGATGTTGTTTGAGGTGTTTTGATGATTGGAACAAGTTTGAATGATGTTATGGGATATGTTGGCATGTTTGGTGAGGTCCCGAGGGCCTCGGGTGAGTTTCGGATGGTCAATTGGACCACTTTATGCCTTAAAAGATAGCAGAAAATTTGCAGAGAACTTTTGTTCTATGCGATCGCAGAGGGAGTCATGCGATTGCATAGAAGGATTTGAAGGGGTGTTGAATTTGTTCAATGCGATCGCATATAGCTGGTCGCGATCGCACAGTGTTGGATGTTGATGCATTGCGATCGCAGAGCATGTGTTGCGATCGCGTAGGGTATTTTTGAGGGCTGGAAAATTTGTGCTATGCGATCGCAATAGCAAGGGCTGCGATCGCATAGGGTTAGTCAGTGGCCTGGGCAGAATGTTTTATATCATTTCATCCGCGATTTTGGGGCTCATTTACTCCATTGTTGATCTTTTTGGGAGCTTTTTGAAGGAAATTGAAGAGGGAATCAAGGAGAATCGATTGGAGGTATGATTTTTGAACTTAAAACTCGTTTTTATTGTGAAATCCACCTAGAAATTCATGGAATTAAGCCAAAAGTGGAAGAACTAGGGCTTGAGTTTTGGGATTTTTAAATTGGAATTTGAAGGGCCATTTGAGGTCGGATTTGGGAGTTCTTGGTATGTATGAACTCGTGGCGAGATGAGGAATCCACTGATGTGAATTTTATAATTTTTCGAGAAGTGGGCCCGGGGCTCGGGCCATGCAGGATGGAGGTGATGTTCGTGAGTATGTTGGGCCAGTCTGGAGGACTTGAGGACTTGGGCCATGCAGGATGGAGGTGGAACTTAACCTCGAAAGGTAGCCTTATGCAGTGCAGGGAAATGCAGGATGGAGACAGTGCTTAGTCTCGGAAGGCAGAAAAGTAGCCTTATGCAATGCAAGGAAATGCAAGACGGGGGTAGAGCTTAACCTCGAAAGGCAGAAAGGTAGCCTTATGCAATGCAATGAAATGCATGATGGAGACAGTGCTTAGTCTCGGAAGGCAGAAAAGTAGCCTTATGCAATGCAAGGAAATGCAGGATGGAGACAGTGCTTAGTCTCGGAAGGCAGAAAGTAGCCTTATGCAATGCAAGGAAATGCAGGATGGAGACAGTGCTTAGTCTCGGAAGGCAGAAA
>NW_017679487.1:10488-16686 GCF_001879085.1 Nicotiana attenuata
CTCTGACCCTCCCGTCCTCTTCGGCACTGGCACAATGTTGGCTAACCATGTTGGATATTCCACTACTCTGAGGACCTTGGCTTTGACTTGTTTGGTAACTCCTTCCTTGATTTTCAAACTCATGTCTGGCTTGAACTTTTTGAGCTTCTGCTTTACTGGCGGACATGTCAGATTTGTTGGCAGTTTGTGAGCTACAATGGATGTACTGAGACCGGTCATATCATCATACGACCAGGCAAATATGTCCTCATATTCTTTTAAGAATTCCGTGTACTCTTCCTTTTCTGATGGTGACAGGTGAACACTGATGCGCGTTTCCTTGACATTCTCTGTATCCCCTAAGTTGACAACCTCAGTTTCGTCCAAGTTAGATTTAGGCCTATTCTCAAAGTTCTCAACCTCTTTACCAACCTCTTCTGGTATATCATCCTCTTCTGAGTCTGTATCCGTTTGTTGCGTTATCTCGTCGCATGTCACACTCGTCGGTTCATCAAGATAAGTAATAGTAATGCTGTGTAAATAAAGTAAATGATAGAGAAAATAATAAGAGCAAGATTTACAAGAAACTGAAATACTTTGCTAAATTCCATAATTGTTTTGAATATCGGAGCTCTTTTTGAAATTTAACGAAAATACGGAAAGGAAATCAACTAGTAAAAAAGTAAAAGATAATGCATAGTGCTTTGTTCAGCCTTGCTACCCCGAAGCTTTCCGGGCCTTGGTGGTTCTGACGGACCAATTGTTGAGGCGCGTTCCTCGGCTCACAGCTTGTATGGAAGGGCCTTCCTCCCCTTCCTCCTCGAAAATGACGTGACAGTCCATATTGTCGTCTTCCAAGAATAGATTCTTCATTGCTGCCAAAGTTTCATCTTCCTCTGAACCATATATGCTGTCTGCTGGCTGGAAAGTTTGCTCCAAGCGAGGTATAGGGTGCCCCAGTGGATAATAAGGGCCGCGCCATGGTGGCGACCAGTTCCTGAATTCTTGCCAAGTATATCCATACCCTAACCCGAAAGTGGTACCATGTTTCTTCAGTTTGATAGGCTTGGTGATTCCCTGGAGGTTCTTGCCGAGACCTTTGCCAGGTTCATACCCGCTCCAATTCAGTATACTTTCTATGTTGTAATCCCACCATATATCTTTGTCCACAGCGTTGACTCGCTCAATGTGATGGTAGGTTAGACCTAGCTTCCTTCTTCCTCCAATCGCCGGGATGGTCTGGCGACTGTATATGGGGTTACTGCCGTCCCATGAATAATCACCTCTTGATGATTCCACTGGAACTTCACTGCCTGGTGCAGGGTTGATGCTACAGCTCCAGCGGCATGGATCTAAGGTCGTCCTAGTAGTAAGTTGTAGGATGCTGGGATGTCTATTACTTGAAAGTCAACATCGAACCAAGTTGGTCCCATTTTCAGACATAAACTGATCTCCCCAATAGTGGACCTTTGGGAACCATCAAAAGCTTTGACGTTGATCGCCCCGTCATTGATTTTATGTAGACTCTTCCCCAATGTTCTGAGGGTCACTAATGGACATATATTGAGGCTGGACCCTCCATCAATCAAAGTCCTGGTGATGAAATAGTCTTCGCATTGCACAGTGATGTGCAACGCTTTGTTGTGGCTTAAACCTTCAGGGGGCAACTCATCCTCGTGGAAAGTGATTTTATGACTCTCCAATATCTGCCCGACCATGTTCGCCATCTCTCCTCCAGTTATATTGTTGGGTACATACGCCTCGCTCAGTATCTTCATCAGGGCATTCTTATGCGTCTCGAAGCTCTGCAGTAGAGCTAGAATGGAGATCTACGCTGGTGTTTTATTTAGTTGATCAACAACTGAGTACTCTTTGGCCTGTATCTTCCTCCAGAGATCATCGGGCCCAGCTTCAATAGGCCGTCCAGAGGTCTGCTTACTTAATTCAACTAAGTGCTCCGGAGTATAAATTCTGCCGGTCCTGGTCATACCCTGTGCTGTAGTTGCTTCTCCAGACTTCGTTTTCCCTTTCCTTCTCGCCTCGGCGGTGTAATCCCAAGGAATGGCCTTCGTATGGAATGGTGTTATGGCTGACATTGCTACAGGAATGGGTACCCTTGTTTTGCGAACATTAGGATCAAGCTCCTTTGCCACGATGATTTTGTTGTCGATTAGAGCTTGGATTTTGTCTTTCAGAGATCGGCACTCATCAATGGTATGCCCTTTCATGCCGGAATGGTATGCACAGGTTTTGTTTGGTTTGACCCATTGGGAAGGATTTTTTGGAGTTATGACAGGGATTGGGGTGACGTAACCGGCTGCTTTGAGTCTTTCATATAGTTGGTCGATTGGCTCGGCGATGGCGGTGTATTGCTTGGGAGGTCTACGGTCGAAGTTAGGGCGGGGACGGGGGAAGTTTTGGCATGCGGGAGGTGATTGGTAGTGAGAAGGTTGAGCATTGTAGGCTTGGTAGACGGGTGCGGGTTTGGAATATCTTGGTGAGGTAGGTTGATATGTGGGGGACGGGGATGATTGGTAAGTAGGTGGTGGAATTTGGTAAGAAGGCGGAGGTGCTTGGTAATTAGGGATAGGTTGATATGTGAGAGGAGGTACTGGGTAAGCTTGGTATTTTACTGGGGACCTCGTTCTCTGTGCAACCATCATGGCACTCACACTCTTTTTCTTGGACGTGCCACCAGATTGTAGGGCTTTGTTGTAGCCTGCAATGCCTCAAAATTAATAACCATACCGCTTTTAATGCCTTCCTCGATCCTTTCTCCTAGCTTGATGATGTCGGAGAATTTCTGGCCCTCTATCAGCATCAACCTCTCATAATATTGTGGATCCTGAGCTCGGACGAAAAATCTGTTCATCTGTTCTTCTTCTAAGGCCGGCCTGACCTTAGCAGCCTCGGATCTCCATCGAGTAGCATACTCGCGGAATGTCTCAGTAGGTTTCTTTTTCAGATTCTGGATGTAGAAGACATCTGGCGCATTTTCTGTATTGAATCTGAACCTGTCCATGAAATCGGACGCCATTCCTACCCAGCTTGTCCACTTCTTGGGATCTTGGCTAATGTACCAAGATAGCGCATCGCCTTTCAAACTTCTCATGAAGAGCTTCATGCGAATCTTTTCATCTCTTCCGACGCCGACCAGCTTATCACAGTATGTCCTCAAATTGGACTCTAGGATCCCCTGAGCCGTCAAACATCTCGAACTTAGGAGGTTTGTACCCCTCGGGAAGTTCGACGTCTGGCTGAATGCAAAGATCCTCATAATTCAGCCCTTCAATACCTTTGTTTCCTTCAACACCCTGGACTCGGCTAGTCAGTTTCTTGAGCTCGGCAGCCAGGTTCTTGATGAGAGAGTCTTTGTCATCAGATTCCGGTGTGTTTGTAATGGGTTGAGCGTATTGTGGTAGGGTTTCCACATAGATGGGAGTGTGGTGGGGATGATCATTTGGCGGTTCAGGGATGAGGAGTGGGGTGTTGTTGTGACATGTGTTGCAATTTTGATGAGTAGCGGGTTGTTTCTGCGGCTTCGGGATGTTCTGTGGAGGTGTGGGGTTTTGAGCATTGGGAAAGTTGACGTCTGGAGTAGTGAGGGAGAATGACAAGCTTTCCAAGTTTCGAACTTGGTCTAGTTCTTCTTGAAATTTTAGTAACTTCTGTTCGAGCTGGGCGGCACTTTCTTTGGACACCTGAATACCCTGAGGAACCTCTACCCTTTCAACCGAGTTCTCCTTCCTGACGTTGTTCAAATCTTCCATTTTTGCTTTGCTCTTGTTTCTGATAGGACTTCGAGGAGGAGGAGGTGAAGGGGCCCTTAGATCTTGTGGAGTAGGATGATGATGCCAGAGTGCACGAACTAACATTTTGGGGAGGGGAATAAAACAAAAAGGTAACAAGTTAATGAGGGTTCTGAGAAAAATATTGCAATATTTAAACACATATTATAAGAACATAAATCGTGTCCTAAATTGGGTGCCTCGTTGTGCCCGAGGTGGGCCTAGCGACAAGTTGATCTGGAGAACTTATAATGCTAAATGCCTCATTTTATTGATAAAAATAAGACGAATCCCAAAACGACACTAAAATTGCATAAAGTAAAATGTTACTAATGGCCATTGGCCTTATTACATTTTAAAGCGAAAAAGAAAAGAGACTCCTAACTACTTGGTCCCAGAAGGACCTTCCCCAGACTCGACATCTTTAGCTCCATCCAGGCTGGATTTCCAAAAGAGAAGGTAGGTTCCCCAAATATTTGCATACGAGAGTCTGGTCACTGGAATGAAGGTCTTCCCACCAACTTAGCAACCTTGGGTGAATGTTGGTTACCATGCCGAACCTGGGGATTTCGTGCCTCATCTCTGCAAAACAAAGTGTTAGTCCCTTACCCCACTAGACTCGACTATTTAAATCAATAATTAGCACAATGGAATTTAGTTCTCCAAATAAATGCACAGAATATGGTGTTGTCCGTTTGGGTTCCAGGGGAACCCAGTGGAATTTGGACAAGGCTATCTTAAAGAGTCATTATGTGGACAGCATAACTGCCTCGACTAGGTTTGTCAGTAATGCATGAACAGTTAAATAGAATAAGGTTTCTATGGGGTGCTAGACCGGTACCCTTGAGCGGACAACTCAAGAGGGAAAGGCACGGAACCGTCGACTGCACCGTTGATCGACTGGTTTTACTGCAAATATGCATTTGCCAAATTTAGGGGGTAATAATATCGGAAGAGCGCAACCACTCATTAAGCGTTGCTATGGTATTTGTTTGGCACGAGTGGAATATGATGTTGAAGATGCAATTACAAACTGTCACGTATTTTCACGTTCATAATAATTACAATAATTGCTCAAAAAATTACAACGATATTGAAGGAAAGCAGTAAATGAAAGCGTTAAAGAAAAAAAAAAGAAACAAGAAGCCAAGTCAGTTTCGGATAAAGGCATTAAACAAAGCAATAAAAGAGAACAATAAAGTCACATATAACATGAAGTGGTAAAAGCCTAAAACTTCCCCAGCGGAGTCGCCATGGTGTCGACGCCCCCTTTTCCTCGCGAAATCGGGTTTACGACATTTGGGAAGACAACTGTATTCCCGTTTGGGAATTGGGTTTTTTGTATTTGAAGAGTCGCCACCTAATGATTAAGTGCATTAGGACACTAAGGATTTTGAATTGGAAAACCAGAGTTCCGGTAAGGGCTAGAATTTATCTCGAGGGGAAGGTGTTAGGCACCCCTCAAGATCCACTAGTGTGGTTCCCGGCCATGCTATGTTGTGACTTTAAATGCAGACAAATAATTCTATACACAAAGGTCACAAATAGGTATGTGACAAGCATGTTGAGATTAAGACCTAAGTGGTCTCACACTTTGTTTAAGAAAACGTCCAAGTACAGAAATTTAAATAAAAGAAAAGAAAATTTAGAAGACAAGAATAGTGTGCAGTAAATTAAAGAAGAGTTTTGGGTGGCTGAAACAAAGACAGAATTTTATTGATAACAAAGTTACATAAAGGAAATGGGTCCTCGGTTTGTAAAACACATGGATTATCCACACAACACTGGTAGCCAATCGTACGCATGGTGTTATCGTGTGATCATCATCTCCATGTCTACCCTCCCCACCCCATTAAGGTATTAAGCACGGAATGGTATCGTTAGCTACTGTGTGCTATTACCCGTCCCACCTATCAGTCCCGGAGGCATTTGAGACTACTAATCCTAAAAGGGGAGGGAGTTAGGCTTTTCAGAGTTTAAAAAGGTTAAAAAGCTAGGGCGACAATCAAAACATGTAAACAATTAGAGGGCAACTGGTAGCAATTAAGGGCTCAAATAGGCCTCCTCATTTAAAAAAAAACTTAATTAGCACGACTGACAAATACTGGTTAGGTCTTTAATTAAAATTAATGCAGGAAAAGTTGATTTACCACATATTTCCCAGATAGGGAGTCCAGATTAGTCCTGCTTAGATGTAGTTGTCGAAAACTGACAATTGGTTAACTACTTAACTATTTGCCTGTGCGTTAAACGAGACTTATAGGCATGATATCTACTAATTCAGGAATGGAGGAATAAACTGATTGCAATAAAAATTGTTGGTTGTAAGCCCTGCAAGTGTTTGAAATTACCACTGATTTTAGATTTAAGAGCGGGTGGGCGATTCAGATTTAGTTGATAGCTCCTATGGGCATGCTTTCTAGGTGCTACT
>NW_017679488.1:0-5318 GCF_001879085.1 Nicotiana attenuata
AAAGCGGCTATTCTTCCTATTAATCTCTGTACTTCTTTTTTACTCGTCAGAGTATCCGAAATTTCCTCAATAGCTTTGATCTGCGCGGGATTTACTTCAATACCACAGTTAGAAACAAGAAATCCCAAGAACTTACCTGACGAAACTCCAAATGCACATGTCTCAGGATTTAATTTTATATTAAATTTACGAAGAATCTGAAATGTATCAGACAAGTGTTGAATATGATCCCCTGCCTGTTGTGACTTGACCAGCATATCATCTATATAGACTTCCATGGTTTTCCCTAGATGTTCTTGAAACATTTTTGTCACCAGCCTTTGATATGTAGCCCCGGCACTCTTGAGACCAAATGGCATTACTTTGTAACAGTAAGTCCCCCTGTCTGTTATGAATGAAGTTTTTTCCTCATCTATAGGATCTATTTTTATCTGATTATATCCTGAATATGCATCTAAAAAACTTAACAATTCATGCCCTGCAGTAGCATCGGTTAGTTGATCTATATGCGGTAATGGAAAAGAGTCTTTAGGACAAGCTTTATTTAAATCTGTGTAATCCATACAAACTCGCCACTTACCATTCTTTTTCGGTACTACTACAGTATTAGCTAACCAATTTGGATATTTTACCTCGCGGATGGACCCAATTTTTAAAAGTTTTTGCACCTCATCTTGAATTACCTGGTTTTTGAATGATCCTTGCTTTCTTTTATTTTGTTTGACAGACGAGTACGATGGATCTTCATTTAATTTGTGGGTCATCACTTCCGGAGGTATACCTGTCATATCAGAATGGGACCAAGCAAAACAATCTACGTTAGCTTTTAAAAATTCAGTTAACTTACCTTTCATTTCTTGGCTTAAGTTGGTCCCGATGTAGACTTTCCTCTTAGGCCAAGATGAAAATAGTTTTACAGCTTCCAATTCATCAATTGTTGTTTTGATGTTTTCATTTTCCTCTGGTTCTTGGATGGTATCGGGCCTCGAGTCTACATCTGTTCGCCCGTGCTTAGTTGAGGCTTGTATTACAGCGTCCTCAACTGAGTTTTGTGATTGCTATTTTACTTCGCTTTTTGCGCTTGAATCCGCTACGGAATTAATGCTCCTAGACGCTTGTTGATCACCACGGATTTGCCGTATTCCCCATTGTGAAGGGAATTTAATAACTTGATGCAAAGTCGACGGAACAACTTCCATCTCATGAATCCATGGTCTACCAAGGATCATGTTATAAGCCATATCCATTTCTACCACTTGAAATTTGGTATCTTTAACTACTCCTTCAGCGAATGTGGTAAGTGTTATCTCGCCTTTTGTTACGACGTTCGAGTTATCAAAACCGGATAATGTTTGAGCCTTGGGTATCAACTTATCATCAGTTTGCATCTCATTTACCACTCTTAATAGAATGATATTCACGGAACTACCTGGATCAATCAAAACTCATTTCACATTAGTGTCATGTACAAGTGAAGATATTACCAGTGCATCATTATGTGGGGTTAGCACGCCATTCGCGTCTGCATCATCAAATGCGATACTATCTTCTTCCAAAACTTGTCGAACTCGCTTCCCGTGTGTGATCGTTATTTTTGACACCATCCTTGCTGCTGTAACGCCATTGATCTCTTCTCCTCCACTTATGACATTAACCGTCCTTTTTTGGTGAAGGGGGTTTTGGAGGCTCCTGTCTGTTTTTCATATATGCCTGCTTTCCTTTTTCGCTAAATAATTCAGTTAAATACCCTTGTTTCTAAATGTTCTACTTCACCTTGTTGTAATCTACAATCTGCAGTTTTGTGATCGTGATCATGGTGAAACTCGCACCAAAAATCAGGATTTCGCCTGTTCGGGTTCGATCTCATTTCTTTTAGCCAGCGTACCTTGCCTCCCATGTTCCTTAAAACAACTATCAGTTCGGATGTGCTTACGTTAAAGCTGTAACCGCCGATCTTTGCCTTGGAGTTTCTATCATCACCATGTGTCTCTCGCGTGTTTCGTTCTCTCCCGAACCTTGATGATGAACCTGACTCCCTATCTCTTGATCTATGATCGTACCTTGGGTTTTCCTGTTTTGAACGTGAGTCTCTTCCTGCTTGTCCCATGTAAGGTTCGTACCTATTTTTACCGGACCTATTTTCAGTTTCAGCTTGCCTTGAACTTACCTTTTCATCCCTTCGAGATTGAATGATGGTGTCCCCGTCGATCCGCAGCTTCGTGCTATACCTGTTGTAAACATCAATCCAAGTTGTAGCTGGAAATTCTCGTAGAGTCTCCTCGTGGCTTCTGAACTTTTTTCATTTAGATTGCTGGCAAATGCCATAGCTGCCCAGTTATCTGGTACACGTGGCAACATCATCCTTTCACGTTGGAACCTGTCTACAAATTCTCTGAACAACTCTGTATCTCCTTGCTTTATTTTAAAAATTTCCTCCATTTTTTTCTCAACTTTTTGAGCTCCCGAGTGTGCTTTGATGAATGAATCTGCAAGTTCAGCAAAAGAATCTATAGAATTTTCGGGTAAAAGAGAATACCATGTTAATGCTCCCTTAGTGAGTGTTTCTCCGAATTTTTTGACCAATACTGATTCAATCTCTTGCTTGGTCAAGTCGTTGCCTTTTACACCGGTCGTGAATGCAGTAACGTGATCCCGTGGGTTAGTTGTTCCATCATATTTGGAATATCGGGCATCTTAAATTTCTTTGGAATTGGTAGAGGAGCAGCACTTGGCTTCCAAGGTTGTTGTGAGTATTTGTCTATATCTATTCCCTTGATTACAGGCGGTACTCCAGGTATTTGCTCTATGCGATCACTTTGTTCCTTGAGTTGTTTCTGCAAGGTTAGAACTAAATTTTGTAAATCTGAATTAATTAGGTTACCTGACCCTCCATCACGAGATTCGCTAGGAGTTCCTCCACTGCCTGAGTTAACGAGTCCTGAGCGAGGATTTTCTAAGGTGTTGTTGTTTGGAGTTGATGTTGGCGGCACAGCTGGTAATTGGTTAGCGAAGGCCTCAAGATCATTGCTGACCTATTGAGCAATTAACATCTTCAAAGCTTGGTTGATAGCCTCATCATTTTCAAATTGTTCATATGCATTTGATTGAGATCCATCAGGAGTTCCTTCTCAAGATTGTCGAGGAGAATTTCGAGGAGGAAGGACAGGGGTTCCATCGCCTTGTTGATTCTCCTGGAATTGACGGTCTCATTGATTGTTGTCATTGACATTTGACATGATTGATTTGAAAGAAGGTTAATTTAGTAAGTAATAGATTATCAGATTCCCGGTAGCGGAACCAATTTGTTTAACCAAAAGAATAAGAATTTCGGTCAAAGCTTGCTATTAGAAGAACTCGGGTTATTGATAATCAAATAAAAATAAGAATAACTGATATGAAAAGTTGCAAGATAGAAAGCAAAGTAAATCAGTGTATTCCAATAGTATTTTGTGTCCTCACAAATGTTTATTCCTCACCTTTTATAGTTATTTCTCAGTAATACGTTTCTTTCGTCCTCACAAGCAGATATCTTGGTTACAGAAGACCGGGGGAGAGGTAGAACAAGAGGCTCAAGGAATAGAGGTAAAAGTAGAAGTAAGTCAAGGTCCAAATACTATAATATTACATGCAACCACTGTGGCAAGAAAGGACACATCAAAAGGTTTTGCCGCAAGTTGTTGCAAGACATTAGAGAAGGAAAGAAAGTTGAAAATAATGAGAACAATGTTGCTGCTATTGTTCGAGATGACCTTCTTTTTGCTTATGATGAAAACGTCATCAATTTGGTATCCAATGAGGCGAACTGGATAGTAGATTCTAGAGCTACCTCACATGTCACACCAAGAAAAGATTTTTTCTCATCTTATACTCCTGTTGATTCTGGAGTGTTAAAGATGGGCAATGCCAGTGAAGTTAAGGTGTTTGGTGTTGGCACAGTTTGTTTGATGACTAATAATGGTTCAACGTCAGTTCTTCAAGATGTCAAGCATGCTCCAGACTTTCCTTTCAATTTGATCTCCGCAGGAAGATTAGACGATGAAGGATACATAATGCCCTCTTTAATGGCCAATGGAAGCTCACCAAGGTCTCGTTAGTGGTGGCTTGAGGAGTCATGTCTGGTCAATTATATGTGACACAAGGCTCTATTCTTAATGACTTCATAAATCTGGTGGAAAGTGATACTTTATCAGAATTGTGGCACTGAAGACTGAGTCATATGAGCGAAAGGGGGATTGCGTGCTTGGCTAAGAAAAGTTTGCTTTCTAGAGTGAAACAAGCAAAGCTGAAAAGCTGTATCCATTGTTTAGCTGGGAAACAGAAAACGGTTTCCTTTCATAGCCATCCTCCCTCAAGAAAGCCCGATTTATTGGAGCTAGTACACTCTGATTTGTGTGGTCCTTTTAAAGTAAAGTAAAAGGTGGTGCACTTTACTTTGTGACCTTCATTGATGATCATTCTCATAAGCTCTGGGTGTATCCTTTGAAATCTAAAGATCAAGCACTTAGCGTGTTTAAGGAATTTCAGGCTTTAGCTGAGAGACAGACAGGGAAGAAATTAAAATGTATTCGCAATGACAATGGTGGTGAATATTGTGGTCCCTTTGATAACTATTGAAGGAAAAAGGAATTCGTCATCAGAAAACTCCGCCCAAGACACCTCAGTTGAATGGTTTGGCAGAGAGGATGAATGGAACTCTAGTTGAGAGAGTTAGATTCTTGCTTTCAGAAGCTAAACTTCCAAACACATTTTGGGCGGAAGCACTTAATACTGTTGCCTATGTTATCAATTTTTCTCCTGATGTTGCTTTGGATGGTGATGTCCCAGACAGAGTTTGGTTTACCAAAGATGTTTCTTATGATCACCTGAGAGTTTTTGGGTGTAAAGCTTGTGTGCATTTTCCTATATATGAGAGATCGAAACTAGACGTCAAAACTAAGCAGTGCATCTTTATCGGTTATGGTCAAGATGAATTTGGGTATCGTTTTGATGATCCAGTTGACAATAAACTTATTAGAAGTCATGATGCAATATTCTTTGAAGATCAGATTATTGAAGATATTGACAAAGCTGAGAAGATAATTCTCTGAGTAATGAGAGCTTAGTCGATATTGATCCAGTTTCAATTGCTAAGGCACCTGTTGCACATGAAGGAACCCAAGACAATGACGGAGATAGTGACCAAGATCAAAATGATCATCATGGTGTAGATGTTATTTATGCTCCAATTGATGAAGTTGTGGTTGATCAACAACCAATTCCTCTCGGTAACTACTTCGAATGCTCCTGAAACCTCTCTTAGAAGACTCTACAAGGGAGAA
>NW_017679488.1:12635-13312 GCF_001879085.1 Nicotiana attenuata
GAAAAGATTGGTGCAAAGAAATTTAGGCTAGATTAAACAAATTTGGAGACTTTTGATTATTTTAGGAATGAAAGATGAAACATATATACCTCCAAATCTTTTTTTCATTTAACATGTTTTTGAGAACTGATGTTGCAAAAACATCTTGAAGAGTGGTTTTCAACAAAAAAAAAAACGGTTTTCTGTATTTCAAAAATTGAATTGTATATGACCAATTAACAAACCAATAAAACCTCTTGTAACGCATAAGATCTTCTTGTTGCATCGAAAGAGATAAATGTTAACTAATCTAGCTAACATTGAATTTAGTAAACTTAAGTGGTTGCATAATTGATATATGAGATTATTCAGAAATACACATTGAATGTCATGGGCAGATAGTATCTGCGATCCATGGATCTACAATTGGTAAACCATATCCAAGCTCCGTGGCATATGTGCTCAGTGCTGTTTGGACTTTTAAAAAAAATTAAAAAGTTAATATCTAATTATGAAAATTAGATGATTAGACCTCGTAATTCCAACTTCTTTTCGGTTCTGAAGAGACAAGAGCATTTATATACTTAAATATAACAAATCTAGCAATCACAAGCTGGTTACTTGTTATAATATATATCGGTAGTATCTTTGCTTTTCATTAAGATGTAGTTATATTGCTCTTTTTGCAATGTAGGATG
>NW_017679488.1:13322-16676 GCF_001879085.1 Nicotiana attenuata
ATGAAAGATGAAACATATATTACCACCTAATACGTTTTTTCATTTAACATGTTTTTGAGAACTGATGTTGCAAAAACATCTTGAACAGTGGTTTTCAAAACAAAAAAAAAAGGTTTTCTATATTTCAAAAATTGAATTGTATATGACCAATTAACAAACCAATAAAACCTCTTGTAACGCATAAGATCTTCTTGTTGCATCGAAAGAGATAAATGTTAACTAATCTAGCTAACATTGAATTTAGTAAACTTAAGTGGTTGCATAATTGATATATGAGATTATTCAGAAATACACATTGAATGTCATGGGCAGATAGTATCTGCGATCCATGGATCTACAATTGGTAAACCATATCCAAGCTCCGTGGCATATGTGCTCAGTGCTGTTTGGACTTTTAAAAAAAATTAAAAAGTTAATATCTAATTATGAAAATTAGATGATTAGACCTCGTAATTCCAACTTCTTTTCGGTTCTGAAGAGACAAGAGCATTTATATACTTAAATATAACAAATCTAGCAATCACAAGCTGGTTACTTGTTATAATATATATCGGTAGTATCTTTGCTTTTCATTAAGATGTAGTTATATTGCTCTTTTTGCAATGTAGGATGTTGGAATCATCGTATAACATGTTATTTGGGAAATTGGCATTGAGATGCTTTTTTTAGGATTATTTCGAGGAAGCTAGGCACTTTAGCACCAGGATTATGCTTAAGCCAATTGATGGTCCACACGTTGATTTGATTGCAACTGTATCCGTATGCAGGCATATTTAATTTGATTATGTTAGTTGTGTAGTATACTTTATATTCTAGGACTTCTCTGTCCTGCTCACTCTCTTAGTTTTTGTAACGTGCCTGTGTCACGACCTAAAATCCAACTAGTAGTGATGGCACATAACCCAACCCGCTAGGTAAACCAATTAACAACTATCCAATTCTAATGAAATTAATAAGACAATTAAGTGAAAGAAAATATATGAATCATATACATTCCCCAAGGACTGGTAATACAAATCATGAGTGTCTAAGATTTAGAATTTACAACGCTAGCTTGAAATAAAGTACATCATCTGTTTGAAATATACATGAACAGATCTTTTATAAGTCTAGAGCTACCATGAACAAGAGGCAGCTATAACCGGAATGTAGGTACATCTTCAAATCCAGCTCTTGTCGAACACAGCAACATCAGCATCCGACATCTGCACACAAGGTGCAGAAGTGTAGTATGAGTACAACCGACCCCATGTACTCAATAAGTAACAAACCTAACCTTAGGTTGTAAGTAGTGACGAGCTGAAACAGAGGTCGGAGTCCAACACCAATAGCCAACAATAGTTCATAACAACAACAACAACAACATAATAATAATAATAATAATAATAATAATAATAATAATAATAATAATAATAATAATAATAATAATAATAATAATAATAATAATAATAATATACTTAGATATAAGATGCTCATCTCGTTCACAGTTCCAGAAAAATAAGCATGCTTTTCAAGTAAATCTGTGAAAATCCAATTCTTTTACCTAAATCACCAAAATATGAGTAGGTTTGTAAAACTATGATTATTTCCCAAAATTTTTCAACAATAAATAAGATGTTTCATTTTTCAGATAGCATGAGGAAAGTACATCTCTATGCCTACATGTCACTATGCAGGTGAAATCATGAATGTCATCAAAATCGGGTAGCAGAAAGAAATGCATCTCTATGAATGTATCTCAAGTACACATGTCAAATGCAATGTATCTTAGTGATGAACTCATGTACTCACACTCTTAGAGTACTCAATCTCACTATCTCATACTTTGCACTCATCATGCGTAATCACTATACATGCTCAGTCACTCAGTACTGTATATGGCCAATATGTATATAAATATGTATCAACTGACAGTCAGTCACTAAGTATTATATAAGGCCAATCCAGCCTAGGGGAAGATCCATCCCCAAATATTAATGATTCGGGCAAGATCCATGCCCATGGAAGATTCATCCCTCAATATAAATGAGTTGCGCTCACTGGGGGTGTGCACAAACTCCGGAGGGGCTCCATCAGCCCAAGCGTATATAAACCAGATCCAGACATAAATCAATAAAGCATGCTGCGGCGTGCAGCCCGATCCCATAAATATCATTCACAATCAGGCCCTCGGCCTTGCTCAGTCATCAAACTCTCCAGTCTCTCCGGCTCACAATATCATGAAACTAGCCAAAAATGATGATATGATATGTCAATAAATAGCAACAGAGACTGAGATATGATATGAAATGAATAAATATGACTGAGTATGAAAGTTCAATTTAAACATATAATTCAACAACAGAAATGACCTCAGCGGGTACCAATAATACCAACATATGCCTAAGCATGATTTCTAGCATGAATTACAGCTCATGTATTCTAACACATAGAGTACAGTAAAAATATATAGAGAAGATAGCTACACAGTTCCATGGAATCGACTAAATCATAATATGCACGTCACCTCAACATCAATCACAAAACACGAAATTCGGGGTTTCATACCCTCAGCACCAAGTTTAGAAGTGTTACTTACCTCGAACAAGCCAAATCCAATATCGAGCAAGCCAAATTATGCTCCAAAATGCCATTACACGCGTACTGACCTCTGAACGGCTTGAAACTACCCAAAAGCAACTCAAATACATCAAATAATGCCAATGGGAACAAACTCAATCGGTAAAAGTCGAATCTTTAATCGAAATATCGAAATCGACCAAAAAGTCAAACTCAGGCCCAAGCCTCGGAACCCAATGAAACTTACAAAATCCTATAACTCATTCAATTACGAGTCCAACCATACTAGCTTCACCCAAATCCGACTCTAAATCGGTGTTCAAAACTCAAAAATTCACTCTGTGAAACTTTGGACGAAAACCCCCAATTTTCTATTTAAAATTTACAATCATATTACCAAAAATGAAAATAGATTTACGAAATATAACCAAAACCGTGTAGAGAACACTTACCCCAATTCATATGGTAAAAATCGCCTCAAACATTGCCCAAATCCGAGCTCCCCAACTCAAAATACGACCAAATGAACAAACTCTCGATATTAAATATTTTTTGTCCAGTTGTTCTGCCTCGTTTCATGTGCTCAACAATCCTAAAACTCGCCTTTGATGCCTCCAATGGATTCCTTTTGAAACTTCAATCAAGTTAGGCTTTTGAATCATCCCAATTTGGCCTTAAAATGAGGAAGATATGATGTTTTGAAGTTTTAAATGAAGTAAGGAATTCAAAGGGATAAAAATGACATTTTCGTAATTATTTTACACCAGAAAATCAGCAAAGAAAGAATTTTCGTTT
>NW_017679489.1:0-2253 GCF_001879085.1 Nicotiana attenuata
AAAGATTTCTAACTAAAAGCGGTTAAATAACTCTAAAGATGCACAATAGGATAACATGTATTAACATCAGATTTTGCCAAATATAGCAGTTGAGCGACCGTGCTAGAACCACGGAACTCGGGAGTGCCTAACCCCTTCTCCCGGGTTAACAGAATTCCTTACCCGGATTTCTGGTTCGCGACTGTTAAACAGAGTCAAACCATTCAAACCGGTGACTTGGGACACCATAAATCTCCCAAGTGGCGACTCTGAATCTCTTAATAAACGAATCCCGTTTCGATTGTCCTTTAATTGGAAAAACTCCCTTTTATTATACCCTTCCGCGGGGTGTAGTAGCGAAAAAGGAGGTGTGACAAAAGCCTTCTGGTTTTCGAATGGTTTTCTATTTTTCTAAACTAGGGTTTCTCGAAAATTTCTTTCTCCAAAACGTTTGATAATTTTGAGCAAATATATAATTTATCCATAATTTCATGTCCAATTTCTTGGTCAAAATCCAAAATATCAAATTCTAGGTTTTTCTTCAAGATTTCACAATTTCTTAAAAATTCCACGTTTAAAACCAAACATAATCCATGTATCTAACTTTCAACAAGTGGGAATCACTTACCTTGTATTGCTTGACAAAAATATCCTCAAAATAGCTCCCCAAATTCGGCCATCCATGTGCAAAATGAGAGAAATGAGAGTTATGTCCCGATTGAAAAAGGACTATGTCAGACCCCAGTTCACCTCCATGAACATGTCTTGATGGCACCTAGTTCCTCAAAATGGTAAGCCTAACAGTGCGAAATATAATTACATTTGCGAAATAATTAACTAAAACTGAACATACGGAAATACAACTGTATATAAGGCCACTCGGCCTATACAACTCAAAAATATGCGGAAGTCTACAACTAAAATCCCAAAAATCCGGAAAACTCACGGGAAAACACAGGCTAATAGAATGTAGTAATCTGCTCTACACCAGAATGTATAAACAACATGAAAGGAAAGAAAGGAACTATCTGCTAAAGCCGGAATAGAGTAGAGACTCCTGGTCTGCGGACGTAGCAGATATATCTCAAGTCTCAGCTAGGACTCTCCACCACGAGGATGATACGCCTGAGAGGAAGTACCTGGATCTGAACATGAAAAACATGCACAGAAGAGGCATGAGTACACCACAGCGGTACTCAGTAAGTGCCAAGCCAAACCTTGGTAGGGTAGTGACGAGGAAGGTCAGGGCCCTACTGAGATGAAACATAATAAATAATAAGATAACGGAAGCAGTTTAAATAAAGTCTACAGCGAGAATCTAAACCAGGTAAATAAAGAAGAACAGTAATAGAAAGCAAAGGTAACAATACAAGGAAAACTGCCCTCAACAAGGAATAATAGCCGGGGGATCTCTTGGTATCCCGAGGATCTCTGGGTATCCTCAATAAGTAAGTCGGGGATCTCTTGGTATCCCGAGGATCTCTGGGTATCCTCAATAAGTAAGCCGGGGATCTCTTGGTATCCTAATATATATAGAAACACATGTGCCAGGGATCTCTTGGTATCCTGCACCCTCAGTCCAGAATATCTCAAGTACAGGTGATCTTCCGGGAAGCCGTCCCGTAGTCCCAAATTAAACACACAGCAACAACAACCCATAATCTCAGAATAAATGCTAAAATCATGACAAGTAATAGTAAATTCTAGCCTAATATGCTTCACAGAGTACAAATAGTATAGCTAAAAAAATAAGCAAGTAAGCCAGCTAAACATGCGTCTCTAAGCTAGCACAGGTATAAACTTACAGTCTAAAACGAACAAGTAAACATGAAATCTCAATTTAAATACTTCAAGTAGAAACAGGTTTACAACAATTAGCTCAAGTACGCGCTCATCACCTCACGTACGAGGCATTCAAATATTCAAAGATCATGTCCTAAGGGGAAAGGTCCCCCACACAAGGTTAGACAAGCCACTTACCTCGAACCGGCTCAATATCAACTAGAAACCACGCTCTTGCCACGAGTATCCGACTCCAAATGGCCCAAATCTATTCAATTCAATTACACATTGTAAATAACATCGCAAACACCTGGTTTTGCTATTAAATTCAAAGCTACAACGTGAAATTAGGTGAAATGACCAAAATGCCCTTCAGGCCAATGCCTCGGAATCGAATAATTTTCTCATTTTCATAACCCTCGTACTCTCACAAGTTTAACCATATAAAAATCTCCCTAATCGGAGGTCAAATGCTCACTCAAAACCCAATAG
>NW_017679489.1:4696-5629 GCF_001879085.1 Nicotiana attenuata
AGAAACAAACAGATCATGATAGCAGGTTTGAAACAATCGGAGAAAGAAAATCGATTTGAGAGCATAAAAGGACACGTTTTGGAAACTCGGAACTTAGACAAGTCCAGAATAGACGAAACATGCTTAACAAGAACACAAACAGAGATCAGAAAAGCAAAAGTCAAGAAACTCAGTAGTAAACACACATGGTAGAAGAGTGAGGAAAATTTAACACAGATTAATCATGTGAGCACACATATAAAAGAAAAGAAGGACAATACATGCGTAATAGAGAAGGAAAACATACAAGCATAATACAGACAAACATCTAAAAGAAAAGAACAGCAAGAATCAAAAGACTTTCAGAAACCCTAATTTGAAATCAAACGATTTTTGAAAAGGAAATTTGGGGAAAACACTCAAAACGTCAAGAAGAACATAGACATAGCACAGATATAAACAAATAACGGTGAAAGAACCTCGAATGGCTTAGGGTTTCAGAGAAACCCTAGAAGCGAGAAAGGCTTGGAAGAACAAGATCAGATCCTGAGTCGAAACGGTCAGGAATCAAGCTTCTAGTGCTTGAACATGCCGGAGCGTGGCTGGAAAACCATAGATCTACGGATCTGAGATGGATCTGAAAAGAGACCATCGAGGTCAAGCCTCCAAACCTTGAGTAGCTTAGGCTCAGGGGTAATAGAGGGTGAGCACAGGCCATCCATGGCTGGAGACACCATGGATTCCGATGGGAATGAGGTGAGATAAGGCGGGAGGTGATTAGGGTTTAGGAGAGGTTAGAGAGCGTTTCAGAGATGAGGGGTTTCAAGGGCGGCGCCTTTGCGCAAATGACCTAGGGTTAGAGGGGTTGGGTGATTAAAAAAGGAAAGGAAGGATATTGGCCGTTGATCAAAATGATCAACGGCTCAGATTTAAAAGAAAACCGGGCGGGTTTAG
>NW_017679489.1:9986-16673 GCF_001879085.1 Nicotiana attenuata
GCCCCAGCTAGGGGCAGAGGTCAGTATGGGAGAGGCCAGCCTAGTAGGCCACCAGTTTCAGCACCACCTCCTACCCGGGGGGCTCCAGCACGCCCCTATCTCAGTGCTATGCCAGAGACTTTCTACCGCCCGCCAGCCATTCAGGGTTCCTCCAATGGGTATTCAGGTCCCAAGGGTCCTCCTAATTCTTATTTCAGTGCCATGCCGGAGAGTTCATGTCGTCCACCGGCTATCCAGGCTTCTTCCAGCGGTTCTACAGGTTATCAGGGTCAGCCATCAGGGCAGCAGGTCGCCGCCCCGCGCTGTTGCTTTAAGTGCGGAGATCCCGGTCACATGAGGAGATACTGCCCCAGGCTTCGGGGCAAGGCAGTGCAGCAGGGTCAGCAGCCCACGACTCCAGCACCAGCTGCCCAGCCACCTGGAGGTGGAGGGCAGACGGGTAGAGGCCGTCCTAGAGGTGGAGGCCAGACAGGGAGAGGTCAGCCAGCTACTACTCAGTCAGGTTAAGGTCAGACAGCCGGCGCTCCAACCAGGTTCTATGCTCTTCCAGCCAGGCCGGATGCATTGGCCTCAGATGCCGTCATCACAGGTATCATTCCCGTTGGTGGTAGGGATGCTTCGGTATTATTTGATCCAGGGTCTACTTATTCATATGTATCATCTCTGTTCGCTCGCTTCCTGGTTATTTCTCCTGAGCCCTTGGGTGTTCCTGTTCATGTGTCCACTCCCGTGGGTGATTCTATGGTTGTGGATCGGATCTACCGGTCCTGTATGGTCACTTTCTGTGGTCTCGAGACTAGAGCTGATCTTCTGTTGCTCGATATGATTGATTTTGAGGTCATCCTAGGCGTGGATTGGTTATTTCCATATCACGTTGTCCTTGATTGCCATGCCAAGACTATTTCACTAGTGATGCCAGGATCGCCGAGATTGGAGTGGAAGGGTTCCACAGTTGATATGCCTAGCAGGGTTATTTCTTTCCTGAAGGCTCGACACATGGTCGAGAAGGGGTGTTTGGCCTACCTAGCATATGTTCGAGATGTCACTACGGAGTCTCCGACGATTGATTCAGTGCCAGTAGTCCGAGAGTTCGCCGATGTGTTTCCTTCTGATCTTCCCGGCATGCCTCCGGATCGTGACATTGATTTCTGCATTGATTTGGCCCCAGGAACTCAGCCTATATCTATTCCACCGTACCGTATGGCCCTTAAGGAGTTGAAGGAGCAGCTAGAGGAGTTGTTAGCAAAGGGGTTTATCAGGCCTAGTGTATCGCCTTGGGGCGCACCAGTGCTATTTGTGAAGAATAAAGATGGGACCATGCGGATGTGCATTGATTACCGCCAGTTGAACAAGGTCACCATCAAGAACAAGTACCCGTTGCCTCGTATTGATGATTTGTTCGACCAACTGCAGGATGCTAGGGTGTTCTCTAAGATTGACCTAGGTCAGGATATCATCAGCTGAAGATTCGGGACTCGGATGTTCCGAAGACTGCATTCCAGACTAGATATGGCCATTATGAGTTTCTAGTGATGTCCTTTGGCTTGACCAATGCGCCAGCAACATTTATGGATTTGATGAACAGGGTATTCAGGCCTTATATTGATTCCTTTGTCATCGTCTTCATTGACGACATCTTGATATACTCGCGTAGCCGGGGAGAGCACGAGCAACATTTGAGAGTAGTGCTTCAGACCTTGCGAGAGCAGCAGCTGTATGCTAAGTTCTCCAAGTGTGAGTTTTGGCTCGAGTTAGTGGCATTCTTGGGGCATATTGTGTTCGGAGAGGGTATTAAGGTTGATCCAAAGAAGATTGAGGCAGATCAGAGTTGGCCACGTCCCACGTCAGTGACCGATATCAGGAGTTTCCTGGGATTAGTAGGTTATTACCGGCGATTCGTGCAGGGCTTTTCATCTATTGCATCACCCTTGACTAGACTGACCTAGAAGGGTGCCCCATTCATTTGGTCCGATGATTGTGAGGAGAGCTTCCAGAAGCTCAAGACAGCTTTGACTACGGCACCAGTTCTTGTATTGCCTTCCGGTTCGGGGATGTATACGGTATATTGTGACGCCTCACGCGTTGGTTTGGGATGTGTGTTGATGCAGGAGGGGCGAGTTATTGCATATGCCTCGCGTCAGCTGAAGATTCACGAGAAAATTACCATGTGCACAATCTGGTGTTGGCAGCGATTGTTCATGCTCATAAGATATGGAGGCACTATTTGTATGGGGTGCCTTGTGAGGTTTACACCGACTACCGCAGCTTACAGCATTTGTTCAAGCAGAGGGATCTCAATTTGAGGCAGCGCAGGTGGCTTGAGTTGTTGAAGGATTATGACGTCACTATTCTTTATCATTCGGGCAAGGCGAATGTGGTCGCGGATGCCTTGAGCAGAAAGGCGGAGAGCATGGGTAGCCTAGCATTCATTCCAGCAGAGGAGAGGCCACTAGCCTTGGACATTCAGTCCTTGGCTAACAGACTTGTGAGGTTGGACATTTCAGAGCCCAGCCGAGTTCTAGCGTATGTGGTCGCCCAGTCTTCGTTATTGGGGTAGATCAAGGCGCGGCAGTTCGATGATCAACATTTGGCAGACCTCAGAGAGACGATACTTCAGGGAGGTGCCAAGGAGGTTTCTATTGGCGAGGATGGTGCGCTGCGACTCCAGGGCCGCCTATGTATTCCCAATGTTGATGGTCTCAGGGAGAGGACTCTAGAAGAGGCCCACAGTTCGAGGTACTCCATTCACCCGGGAGTTATGAAGATGTATCGTGATTTGAGGCAGCACTACTGGTGGTGGGGAGTGAAGAAGGACATAGTGAAGTATGTAACTAAGTGTTTGAATTGCCAGCAGGTCAAGTATGAGCATCAGAGACCAGGCGGCCTACTTCAGCGGATGCCTATACCAGCGTGGAAGTGGGAGCGCATTACCATGGATTTCGTAGTTGGGTTGCCGCGGACTTTGCGGAAGGTTGATTCGGTGTGGGTCATTGTGGATATATTGACCAAGTCAGCCCATTTCATTCTAGTGGCGACTACTTATACAGCAGAGAGGTATGCTCAGATCTATATTCGGGAGATAGTCCGATTGCATGGTGTGCCGGTGTCCATCATATCAGACAGAGGCCCTCAGTTCACTTCCCATTTCTGGAGAGCCGTGCAGAGCGAGTTGGGGACTCGTGTAGAGCTTAGCACAGCATTCCATCCTCAGATCGACGGACAGTCGGAGCGGACGGTGCAGATTTTGGAGGATATGCTTAGAGCATGTGCGATTGATTTTGGAGGGCAGTGGGATCAGTTCTTGCCTCTAGCAGAGTTCGCATACAACAACAGCTATCAGTCCAACATAGAGATGGCCCCATGTGAGGCTTTATATGGTCGACGTTGTCGTTCTCCTATCGGGTGGTTTGAGCCTGGCGAGGCTAAGTTACTTGGTACAGATTTGGTACAGGATGCCTTGGATAAGGTAAAGATAATTCAGGAGAGGCTTCGCACAGCTCAGTCCAGGCAAAAGAGCTACGCGGATCAGAAGGCGCGGGATGTATCATTTATGGTTGGCGAGAAGGTTCTCTTGAAAGTCTCGCCCATGAAGGGCATTATGAGGTTCGGGAAGAAGGGCAAGTTGAGCCCAAGGTTTATTGGCCCCTTTGAGGTGTTGAGGTGAGTTGGGGAGGTTGCTTATGAGCTTGCTTTACCCCCTAGTTTATCGGGAGTTCATCCAGTCTTTCATGTTTCGATGCTTCGGAAGTATCATGCCGACCTATCCCGCGTGTTGGACTTCAGCACCATTCAGCTAGATGAGAGCTTGGGCTATGAGGAGGAGCCAGTTGCTATTATTGACAGACAGGATCGCCAGCTGAGGTCCAAGAAGATTTCTGCGGTGAGAGTCCAGTAGAGGGGCTAACCGGTCGAGGAGGCGACCTGGGAGTCCGAGGAGGACATGCGGAGCAGATATCCCCACTTATTCAGCAGTCCAGGTACTCTTCTATGTCCGTTCGAGGACGAACGTTAGTTTAAGAGGTAGAGAATGTAACGACCCGACCGGTCGTTTTGCCTTTTAGAACATCGTTCCCCTAAATAAAGCCTCCCATACTTGCTTTAACTAATTTACGACTTGCGGGGGCGATTGGTTCGAGAATTTGGAAGGGGTTTGATTAGGATATGCCCATTTGCTTCTTTTAGATTTTTCTTAAAAGACCAAGTTTGACTTCGGTCAACATTTTGGGAAAACGGACCCGAATTCGTGATTTTGCAATTTCTGAGGGTCCGTGGGAAAATATGGGACCTGGGCGTGTGTCCGGAATCGAATTCCGAGGTCCCTAGCCCAAGTAATGAATTTTTATCTAAAATTGTTTAATTGAAGCTTTAAGGAATTAAAGAAGCTAAGTAATCATTGATTCCCTAGGTATCGAGCTCGGATTTTGGTTACGAAGCTTGGTATAGGTCTGTAATGTTGTTTAAGACTTGCCCGTAAAATTTGGTGTCAATCCGAGTAGTTTAAGGGTGTTTTGACCCGTTAGAGGAGAATTAAGAACCTGAAGATTCAATAGTTTGATTCATTTGGTTTTAGGGGGCGATTCCAAGATTTAGCGTTGTTTTGAGTGATCTGAGGGTTCGAGTAAGTCCGCCTCGTGATTTCAGACTTGTCGGTATGTTCGGGCGGGGCTCGGGAGCCCCCAACGTCAAACGAGCGAGGTTCGAGCGGAGAAGAAAAACTTAGGAAGAGCTGAAGATTTTGCTGCTTCTGTCATAACCGCATCTGCGGTTCTTGCGCCAAGCGGGACCGCAGATGCGGTCAGGCCATCGCAGAAGCGAAAAGGGCAGGCCAAGGGGAAAATCGCAGAAGCGGCCCAGGGACCGCAGAAGCGGTTACGCTTATGCGATCCCCAGACCGCAGATATAGTCCAGTCACTTTAGGCCCAAGCCGCAGAAGCGGCCTAGTAACCGCAGAAGCGGTTCCGCATATGCGGGCCTCAGACCACAGAAGCGGTCCAATCCCCTCTTGCCCAGTTCCGTAGATGCGGCCCCATCTTCGCAGATGCGGTCCCCCTAAACGCAGAAGCGGAAATCGCTGGGCAGTGGCCTTCATTTAATTCGAACCCAAACCCATTTTTTTCATTTTACACTCCACACTTAGGCGATTTGGGGGCTTCCAAAGAGAGGGTTTCAACATAGCACTTCAAGGTAAGTTACTCCCATTCATTATTAGTTTAAATACATGTATATTAGGTAGATTAAGCACTAAAAATTAGATAAAAATCAAAGGGTTAGAGCTAGACCTAGGGTTTTAATAAAATTAAGATTTAATTATGAAATTTGTTATGAAATAGACTAGAATTTATATATTATTGATCCTTAGGTTGTAGAGAACAATTTTCTTCGAAAAATATTGGAATCCGGGCACGTGGGCCCGGGGTCGGAATTTAGAAAACTTGTGGAAAAGGTAGGGAAATTACTTAAATAGTTAGAATTCGACCTTTTAAGCCTTTATTGACTAGTTCTTACCTATTTTTAACTAGTTGGTGATCGTTCGGCTTCGAATTAAGAGCTTGGGCTTGCACTCGATATTGGGAGCGCGCTTTGGAGCGAGGTGAGTCTCTTTTCTAACCTTGTAAGAGGGAATTGTCCCCATAGGATTAATAATTGAGTAATTGTTTGCTAAATGCGGGGGCTACGCACGCGCTAGGTGACGAGAGTCCGTGCGTAGCTACTACTATGTTAATGGTCCGGGTAGTTTAGGACCCACATCATGCTTACTTTACCTGACTCTCTATATTATCTTGTTACTACGAGCACCTAGGATATGTTAGAGATTTAAAAAGGGGAATAAGAACGTACTTGTATAATTGTTAAAGTCTTGCTTGGCATTTATGACTATTGATGTGCCTTGTGTGTATACTTGATATTTCTTCTTATTTGTGGATCGGGCCGATCGCCTCGGTATGAATAGATGCATCTATAGGCGCGTCGTCGACCCTCGGCAAGTGCACAGTTTTTATTTCTATTGGATCGGGCCATCGCCTCGGCAGATTTGCGCATGCTTATATAGCTTTGCCTGAGATTGTTAAATATTGGTACTGCTTTTCATGGCCCGAAATGCATTGATAATTGTAACTGTAGTAATTGATTAATCGGAATCCTAGCGAGAATATGACTTATATGCCTTGTTGTAACTGCTGCCTATTAAAGATTTTCATTGTTAAACTTATACTCATAATATTATCTGACCCTAGTGAGTATCAAGTCGACCTCTCGTCTCTACTTCTTCGAGATTAGGCAGGATACTCACTGGGTGCATATTGTTTATGTACTCATGCTACGCTTCTGTACTTAAATGTACAGGGTCTGAGGCACGAGGATCCGGTTATTTCTCTGGTGCGCATTCGTGAGCAGGCTTGGGACTTCTACGGTGAGCTGCTTTCCTTCCATGTCGATCCGCAGCCAAAGAAGTCTTTCTTTTGTATTGTTATTTTCTGTCTATTCGGATCCAGACAGTAGGGTAGTGTGGTATTCTTTTGGATGTATATTCTACTAGTTGCCCGTAGCTTGTGACACCAGGTTCTGGCACACACTTTGGTAGACTAATATTTTGGGGTTGTGTAATCATATTATTACAGTATTCAGTTCTCCTGGTTTAAATTCCGATTTGAGTGTTTATTTCACTTATTTTAAATTAAAAGCAACATA
>NW_017679490.1:0-600 GCF_001879085.1 Nicotiana attenuata
TGTTGACACCCAATTTTTTTCTATATATTTTTCAGTATGCAAAATAACTTCAAAAGGGGCATATATATGCATATGTAAGCATATTCAAGTGTTTTATTATTCTCCATAATTTCTAAGGTTTGATATCGACTTATTTTCATCTTTTATCCATAAAACCCAATGATTATTTCCAAAATTATTATTTTTGGTAATTCATTTGTCGAACCTTTACATTTATGCTAAGATATTGATAAGGATTTTTCGCATATTTTTACAAATTTTATTTAGCAATTTTAAGCTAAATTATCATGTTTTAGGTCTTTACTTCTGCAATCACAACCTTTTCGTTTATGTATCTGCATATAGAGATCCTGCCTATAAGTTGTTTCCTTACTGCATATAGAGATCCTGCCTATAAGTTGTTTCATTACTGCATATAGAAATCCTGCCTATAAGTTATGCATTTAGTTAGAAATCATGTATATAAGTTTCTGCATTCCTACATTAGAGACCATGTCTATAAGTTTCTGCATTCTCACATTAGAGACCATGCCTATAAGTGTCTGCATTTCTGCATATAGAAGTCATGCCTATAAGTTTCTGTACTTCTGCATATGCATA
>NW_017679490.1:1292-16670 GCF_001879085.1 Nicotiana attenuata
GTGCTTCTCGAAGGTTCTTTGACTTTTCTTTCAAAAACGACTATTCGTTTTTCCAACGATTAGGGTTTTCCTTTAAAGTTTCTTCTCTGATCTTAATGTTGTTTGATGATTTTGCTATTTGCTCATGTTGTTCTTCTATCTATTTCAGCATATTAAAAACCCTAGTTCTTTTAGTCTTATCCGAGTTCTAGAAATTGTTTGTTTAAATGTGTACTTGCTTGATTAAGTTCTTCATTCTTGTTTGACTTGTTTGATTCTGAGTTTGACCATCTTTTAAACTCGATTATTGTGAAAAAACCCTAGGTATTTTGGCCTGAGACTGTTTGTTTGAAAGTATACTGGACCCAATTAAAGGTTCCTTATTTCAGGCCCTCTTTTCTTTATGTGGCTTATCTGATTCTGCGTTTCACTATCTTTTTAACTCGACTTTTGATGAAACCCTAACTTCTCAAAAGGTTTCCTCACCTGCTGATGTGAGACCTTTACATGTTTCTGATTTTTTTTACCTGATACTATGTTTTTCTTCACTGTTGATTCTATGTGACTTGACCTACTTGACTACTGTGCCTCGAATGTTTGCTTTACTACTGAATCCTATGCTTATTTCTGCTACTATTGTATGTCATTTCTTTTGCCAATGTACTTAGCCTCGCATGTCTGATGCTTCTGTTCACTCTATTTATATGCTGAAGCCTCTTCCTTGATTGATCTTGATCTTGTGACTGATTACAAAAAGTTTTCTTACAAGCCCTAATTTCTACTAATCTGTTTAAAGTTAATTGATTCCTTTCCTTTGCTATGATATTTTGCCTTGCTGAATTCTTTCCCGAAATATAAGCTTATTTTCGTACTTAGACTTGATTGTTTACTTCATGCTTTTACTATCCCTTTTATGGCAATAATCAATCTCTCCTCAAACTGATTTTCTTTCCTTAGTTAAAACCTGTTACTGCCCGTTAAGCAGTGATTCCCAAATTAAAGGGAATCACTTGTGTTAATTGATTCCGACTAGTGATTGTTTCCATGTTTGTGTAAGGACTTTACTAATTACCTTACTTACCACTTGTTTTCAAAACTAAAAATACCCCCCCCCCCCCCTCTTTTCTTTAACAGGACACAAACTATCTAAGTTCAGAACACACACTTCACTAAAAACTCTCTCTTTTCTCTCTTACTATTTGTGCTACTGCTTTGTCTAGCCGGCTGCAAGCCAAGGCTAGGATGTGGACATTTGCTTACTTTTCTTTCTGCACTTTGCTTATTACTAGTATGTCCTAGTTAATTTTCAAGCATCAACAACAACATGTTTCTGTAATTGTTTCAACTTCTTTCGTGCTTGTCCACTTCTGCTTATGTTTTTGCAATCAAGTTACATTATTAGCATGTGGCGATATGCTCCTTTCCCCTTTTCAAGTTAATGCTCTCCTATGTATATAAATCCTAAACCCCACATCCCCTCTTTGTGTTTGTATTCTCTGGATGGTTTGTGAACATGCCAGCATCCTCTATTGCTGTGCATGTCTAAACCTGACCCCTCCTAGGGTCATATGCTTCATGGAGTGTATTCCCAAAACCCCTGAACCCTTTGTGCAAAATGCTGACTCTGTATAGTTTAAATTTTACTACTACTATTTTCAAATCATCCTTATCACTTACTATTTCCCAGCCCAGTTTTAAAATCTCTATGTTTTGCACTTTCACTATATTCCTAGAATCTAAGTTCTACCCCTCTTGTGTGAGCCTTGCCTTGGGACCCTTGAGCTCCCTCCGAACTCGAACACATAAGAGCTGGCCCTTCCACACTGCACTCATCTCTATCTGGTTATACAAACCTGGGTGTAAGCACTGCCCGGGGTCCCTTGAGACCCTTAGGGAACTTTGACACACACAGGTCTGAGAAAGGCTTTGAAACAAGTGGCAGTTGAGGTGGTTTGCTCCATAACTCAGAGAGGAAGTTAGAATCAGGCTTCCTATGGTTGTAACTTCTTATTTTTTTTACATTTTTGATGTAATTCAGTATTTAGTCTATCATAATTTGTAAACGAATATTGGGGTTGGTTAGTAAATAGGGGTGGGGTAATTGTGCACGTTTTAAGGGTAGATATCCTGCCTATAGATTCTGATTAATAAAGTTCTACATGTTTACTTCCACACTTAGATGTCGTGCCTATAGGATCTGATTAGTAAAGTTCTGCATGTTTACTTCCACACTTAGTTATCCTGCCTATAGGATCTATTTAATAAAGTCCTGCATGTGTTAATTCTACACTTAGATAACATGCCTATAGGATCTATCTAATAAATTTCTGCATTTTTTCACTTCCACAATTAGATATCCTGCCTATAGGACGTCATATTTACAAGGTTAAAATCAGATTCAAAATTAGATGTCCTGCCCATAAGATTAATATCAATATTTTATAGAAATCATGTCTATAGGAATTTTGCCGTGATCAAATAGATCCTGCCTACTCCACTTCATTAGATACCATGCCTATAGGACCAAATCAGCCTCTAATATTAGATACCATGTCTGTAGGGATTAAAATCAGCAACAATAGATATTATGTCCATAAAATCTGAAACCAGTTTAGTTAAAAATCAGTTTGATTCGTACTGTGTTGAATTAGTTTAAACAACTTACTCCTTTCATTAATGCAGTCTAGAAAGCATGCCTATAGGATCCAATTTGCTCGTTTAAAATTGTTACTGCTTTTCCATTTTTGAATCAGTAATAGATATCATGCTTATAGGGTATCATCAATAAACACCTAGGCAAGCCTTAAGTAATAACGATAAAATTAAATCCGCCTTTGTTAAATTAGCAACTGCTACAGCCAGCAGGCAGGCCTGATTCGGACTTCTTATCTGAGTTATGTAACAAATTGGTCTGCTTTAACAACTAAAACTCCCCTGTCTCAGTACTTTGAATTCTAGCCCTAAATGTGTTTTAAGTCATGCTATTTATGTGCTTTACTTGAGGAGGTATATATGAGCCTTTTAGTTGTTTACATGTTTCCCCTTAATATGCAGTCCTATGTGTTTTGAATATCGCCTTAGTCTTTTTTCCTTTAAAACCCAAGAGTCAGTCTAAGATCCTCCCTCTTATAGGAATAGTAGTCCTAAAATACTTCGGGACTGATAGGAATGGGACGGGTAATAGCATGCAATAGAGGTCGAGACCAATCCGCGCTTTAATACCTTACGGGGTGGGAAGGGTAGATACGGATATGATGACCGGTGTGCTAATACCACGTGTAGCCCCTCTTTTGAGGAGTGATTACCGGGTATTGCATTGATGTGATCCATATTACGAATAAACCTAGGACCCCCTTTATATTCGTTAGCATGTTTAGTTATAACTCTTTCAAAACTTTGTTTTATTTTATCACTTACAAATATTTGTGTATTTAAAAATCCGCTCTTATTTGAGCCTTGTTTGTTTACTTGTTAATTGCACAAATTCGCAAAGAACTATCTGGCTGGGAACCACACTAGTGGATCCTGAGGGGTGCCTAATACCTTTCCCTTGGGATAACTTCAAGCCCTTACCCTATCTCTGGTTATAAAAATGTAGTTGTAGTTGAACCCTATAGGTGCCCTAACGCACTTTAAAATCGTTAGGTGGCGACTCTTCAAATTTGCAAAACCCTTTCCTCGAAAGGAAAGAGTTGTCCCCACCGAATGTCACAAACCCGATTTCCGCGGAGGAAAATGGGGGCGCGACAGCATGGCGACTCTGCTGGGGATTTTTCTTTTAGGCTTTTACCATTTCAGATTATTCTTGTGAATTTGTACCTCTCCCTATGTGCAATTATCTGTTTAATTCCTTTAAGCATTTGATTTCTTCTTTAAAAGCAAAACTGACATATTTCCCTTGTTTTCTTTCCTTTATTGCTTTAAATTATGAAACTGTTGTATTTATCGCTTTCTTAATGTGCAAATATATGTCAACATGCTTTTAATTATTACATAGTCATGCTCAACATCATACTCCACTCGTGCCAAACAAATCCTATAGCAGCGCTTATAATGAGTGGTTGCGCTCTTCGTATATCATTACCCCCTAAATTCATAAAGGCATATTTGCAGTAAAACTAGTCGATCAGCGGTGCAGTCGACAGTTCCGAGCCTTCCCCCTTGAGTTGTCCGCTCAAGGGTACCAGTCTAAAACCCCATAGAAACCTTACTCATGTTTAAATTATGCATGAATCATGGTAAAACCTACCCGGATCAGTTGTGTTGTCCACATAATGATCCTTTAAGATAGCCTTGTCCAAAGTCCACTGGATTTCCCTAAAACCTAAAACGGACGTCGTCACGTTCTGTGCATTTATTTGGAGAACTAGATGCTTCCTGCTAATTGTTGATATTAAATAGTCGAGTCCTGGTGGGGGTAGGGTCTAACCTTATTTGCCTTGCAAAAATATGAGGCACGAAGTCCCCAGATTCGGCATGGTCACCAACATCCACCCAAGGTTTCTAGGCTGGTGGAAAGATTTACACTCTAGTGATCAGAATCTCATCAGGAAATATCTGGAAAATCTACCATCCCTCCTGGAAATCCAACCCAATAACATGATCATAGAGGCTGCCACATTGTTTTGGGATTGCGAAAGAGCCGTATTCCACTTTGGGGATATTGAAATAACACCGTTGCTGGAGGAGATAGGAGGACTGGCTGGCCTAGTATGGGAAACTTCAGGCTTGTTAATGCCTGAGAATCGCAAAGGTAGAGGCTTCCTTAAAATGATGTGTTTGAAGAAGAATCCGGAACTGACATGCTTAAAGGATTCATACATCCCTTTTGACTACTTGTATGAAAGGTACGGTCACAGCAAATCTTACCGCACCTACTCTGGCGAGTTTGCCATCACATTCTTGGGACACGTCCACCGCAGGGTTTTCGTCTTCATATTTTTCTTCCTGGGTCTAATTGTATTTCCAATGAAGAAAGGTAGAATTCATACTAGGTTGGCTATGGTGACCAAAACCCTAATGGAGGGGATTGGTGGGCAGGCATTCAACATTGTACCTATGATTATTGCAGACATATACAGAGCCTTGGAGAAGTGTCAACGAGGAGCAAAACACTTCGAAGGCTGCAATCTACTACTCCAACTTTGGCTCATGGAGCATCTCCAAAAAGGCGAATATCGACAAGAAATTCAGCGTAGGGACTGCCATCACCCAAAGTGAATGAATTACATCCCCGACATGTTCGCTCAGCCTGAGGATGCTAATTGAGCTATTTGATAATCTGACCGAGGAACAAATTCAGTGGATGTTCGAATGGTTTCCAATAGAAGAAATCATCGCCCGATCAAGAGATGCACCTTTCCTGATACTAATTGGTCTCAGGGGAACACACCCATACGTCCCTCTTCGAGTTAGAGGCAAGCTGGTAGGAAGCAAGTCGTGCCCAGGGTCGACAAAATGAGTCACTTTCGAGCCGACTTCCAAGGCGATGATAGTCCCTACAAGTGCCAAGCCCAACACATGTGGCATAGCAAGATCGTGATGGGGAAAGACACCATAGAGCCAGACAGATACCACGCCAATTGTACTCCTTTCTATTCAGGTTGGTTGGAAGACAATCATGACGGTTTAGGCCAGCCAGGGTTTGTTCGGGGCCACAGGATTATAGACGAAAAGGCTGAAGCGCAAGTCAAGTACAACCAATTGCGCAAAAGAATCCGCGAGTGTGAAAGTGAACATCGCGAAATACAAGTCCAACCAAAAGCTAATCGAGGAATGGAAAGATATGGCTACCAACGCCAACAAAAAACTGGATACTTGGAGCGAGGCATAGTAGAACTGGAAAGAAAGTTTCTTAAAAGGGTCGAGGATTGTCAAGAGGCTAAAGGCACTGAAGGCGGATATCTAGCCAGAGAATACCTATTGCTGGGACTTCATGAGTTAGGGAAGCTGTTCGAAGGAGCCAAGGATGCCGAATCTGGGGAAGGTCCTTCTAGGACCAAGTAGATAGGAATTTATCTTCTTTGCTTAAAATGTAACAAGGCCAATGGCCATTAGTAACTTCTATTTCTTGTTTATTTAATGTCAATTTGGAATTCGTCTTATCTTTATCAATGCAATGAGGCATTTAGCATTCTAAGTTCTCCAGATCAATTTGTCGCTAGGCCTACCTCGGGCACAACGAGGTTCCCAAATTAGGACACGATTTACATTCCTGCACTACGTGTTTAAATATTGCAACACTTTTTATGATCCTCACTAACTTGTATACCTTTTTGTTTTATTTTTGTTTTTGTTTTTTATTCCCTTCCCCAAAGGTTAGTTCGTGCATTTTGGCAACATCATCTTATTCCACGAGATCCAGGGGCCCTCCACCAACTCCCTCTCTTAGTCTTGTTAAGAACAAGAACAAAGGCAAAATGTAAGATTTGAACGTTAGAAAGGAGAACACAACAGCAAAGGCCACTAATGGCCATGGTATTCGGTTCCCAATAAAAATGTGTCACAACTTGAGCAGAAATTGTTGAAGTTTCAAGAAGAGCTTGATCAGGTTCGGAATCTGGCGAACCTATCCTTCTTCCTCAGCACCCCAGACACCATCTCTCGCAACGGTCAAAACCCCACACCTCCACAAAAGCAACCAAATCATCCCACTGCTCCAACAAAGAACCAATGCAACACTTGCCACACTCCAAGCAACGTTCCACTACTCATCCTCGAACCGCAAAACTCCGCAAATGACCATTTCCACACCCACATACCAGGCCACCACAACAATCCCATCTACGTAGAGACCATGCCGCTCTCCACCCAACCTACATCTTGCAAACCTGAGTCCGATGAAAAGGATCTACTCTTCAGAAACTTGGCTGAAGAACTTAAGAAACTGACTAGCCGAATTCTGGGCGTCGAAGGAAGTAAAGGGAACGAAGGATTGAATTATGAAGACCTCTGCATACAACCATATGTCGAACTACCGGAGGGGTACAAACCTCCTAAGTCCAAGATGTTTGATGGTACAGGTGATCCAAGGGTCCATCTGAGAACATACTGCGACAAGCTGGTTGGGGTAGGAAAAGATGAAAGGATCCGCATGAAGATGTTCAATGAGGAGTCTGAAAAGAGATGCACTATCTTGGTACATCAGCCAAGATCCTAAGAAATGGTCGATCTGGGTAGGTATGGCATCTGATTTCATGGACAGGTTCAGGTTTAACACAGAGAACGCGCCAAACGTGTTCTATATTCAGAATCTGAAGAAGAAGCCCACGCAGACATTTCGTGAGTATGCTACTCGCTGGAGGTTTGAAGCTGCTAAGGTCAGACCCGCCTTAGAAGAAGAACATATGAACAAGTTCTTTGTCCGAGCTCAAGACCTGCAATACTATGAACGATTGATGGTGATTGAGAATCATAAGTTTTCTGACATTATCAAGCTGGGGGAACGAATTGAAGAAGGTATCAAGAGCGGTATGGTTACAAACTTCGAGGCCTTGCAAGTTACAAATAAGGCCTTACAGTCGGGTGGTATGTCTAAGAAGAGGGACGTAGGGGCCGTGATGGTTGCACAAAGGACCAAGTCTCCTCTAAAATACCAAACCTACCAAATACCTCGACTCACATATCAGCCAGCCCCAAATTACCAAGCACCCTCCTACCAAGCTCCACCACCAACTTATCAGTCACCTCCACCTCCCACATATCAGCCTACCTCACCCAGATATTCTCAGCCCTCTCATGTCTACCAAACTTACAATGCTCAACAATCTCATTACCAATCACCCCCCGCACGCCAAAACTTCCCTAGGCCCCGACCCAATTTTGATCAGAGGCCTCCAAAACAATACACAGCCATCGCCGAACCCATTGATCATCTATATGAGAGACTCAAAGCCGCCGGTTATGTCACCCCCGTCCCTGCTACAATCCCTGAGAATCCTTCTCAGTGGGTTAACCCAAACAAGTCTTGTGCATACCACTCCGGCATGAAGGGACACACCATCGACGAATGCCGCTCTCTAAAAGATAAGATACAGTCTCTGATTGATAACAAAGTCATTGTAGCAAAGGAAGCCGCTCTGAACGTCCGCAACAACCCTCTGCCAGACCATAAAGGCGGGGGTATTCACATGATTGAAGTAGAGGATGATTGGGATCCCGAGGGATCCATCGGGTTGATCGCGGAAGGCGATGATCCAAAGAAGCCAGCAGTTACTCTCAACCCCATCATAGTCCAGATCCAACTGTCTGAGGTTACCGAGGTAGATGTGTCTATCCCTCTTGAGTTTGAAGCAGAGCCATCAACAAAGGCACCAACACCATTTGAGGTTGCAGTTTTGCCACCCCAAGAACATGTCCCATTTGAAGTATAGGTGGTCGCACCAATCCAGTGGTGATGTCCACCATGTCGTCATTCCATACAAAAGCTATACCCTGGGATTATACAGTCGAGGCTTGGAGGAAAGGCAAAGTCAGGAACGAAGAGACTATTGCAGCGCAGGGTATGACAAGAACTGGGAGAGTCTATACCCCGGAACACCTAGCTGAGTCAAGCAAGCAGGCCTCCAACCAGCCACTCATCATTGAGACGGGTCCAGACGACCTCTAGAGGAAAATACAGGCCAAGGAGTATTCGTTCATCGACCAGCTAAACAAAACACCAGCACACATATCCATCCTCTCATTACTGCAGAATTCTAAGGCACACAAAAACGCTCTATTAAAGGTGTTGAGTGAAGCATACGTGCCAAGTAACATCACTGGCGGGGAAATGGCTAATATGGTGGGACATGTATTAGAAAGCAATAAAATCACCTTATATGAGGACGAGCTTCCACCTGAAGGGTTGGTCACAACAAAGCCTTGCACATCACCGTGCAATGCGAAGACTACTTCATCCCTAGGATCCTGATTGATGGGGGTTCCAGCCTTAACATATGTCCGTTGATAACACTCAAGAAGTTGGGTAAAGGGCTGCATGAGATAAAAGAAGGAGAAATCAATGTGAAAGCTTTTGATGGGTCTCAGAGGTCCACCATCGGTGAGATTAGTCTGTGTCTGCAGATGGGACCAACCTGGTTCGAGGTCGACTTTCAAGTGATAGATGTGCCAGCATCTTACAACCTGCTGCTAGGACGACCCTGGATTCTTGCTGCTGGAGCTGTAGCTTCAACACTGCATCAGGCGGTAAAATTCGAATGGAATCACCAGGAAGTGTCATTCACGGTGACGGCAGCAATCCTATATACAGTCGCCAGACCATTCCGGCAATCGGAGGGAGAAGAAAGCTAGGCGGAGAGACCTACCACCACATCGAGCGGGTCAATGCTGTCGACAAAGACAAATGGTGGATAAAAAGATCGAGAGTATATTGAGTTGAAGTGGGTACGAACCTGGCAAAAGACTCGGCAAGAACCTGCAGGGGATCTCTAAACCTATAAAACTCAAGAAACACGGCACTACCTTCAGTCTGGGATACGAATACACCTGGGAAGAGTTCAACAATCCGTCGCCACCATGGCGTGGCCCTTACTACCCGTTAGACAACCGATACCGCACCTGGAGCAGACTTTCAAACAGGCTGACGTCATCTATGCGGCAGACGAAGAAGAAGCACTCGCAGCAGTAAAGAACTTGTTTTTAGAGGACAATGATATAGATTGCTATGTTATTCTCGAGGAGGAGGGGCAGGAAGGTCCTTCCATACAAGCTGTGAGTAGAGGGGCGTACCTCAATAATTAGACCATCAAGACTACCAGAGTCCGACGAGCCTCGGGGTAGAAAGGCTAAAACAAGCACTATTCCCTGTTTTTATTGAATGATTTCCTTTTCACATTTTTTTAATTTCCGCAATAAGATCTTCAATGTGCAAAACAATTATTCAATTTATCAAAGCATGTTTGATTTTTCCAATGAATTAATATTTGTTTCTATCATTTTCTCCTTACTTTACTTATACAGCATTACTATTACTTAACTTGATGAACCAATGACTGTGACATGCAATGAGACAACGCAACAAACGGACCTTGATTCAGAAGAGGATGACATACTAGAGGAGATTGTCAAAGAAGTTGAGAACTTTGAGAACGGACCTAAGTTCAACCTGGACGAGACAGAGATTGATAACTTGGGAGATGCAGAAAACGTCAACGAAACACGAATCAGTGTTCACTTATCGCCATCAGAAAAGAAGGAATACACAGAATTCCTAAAAGAAAATATGAGGACATATTCGTCTGGTCGTATGATGACATGACTGGTCTAAGTATGTCTATTGTGGCCCATAAACTACCAACCGATCCGACATGTCCGCCGGTAAAGCAAAAGCTCAGAAAGTTCAAGCCTGATATGAGTTTGAAAATCAAGGAAGAAGTCACTAAACAAGTCAAAGCTAAGGTTCTCAGGTTAGTGGAATACCCGACATGGTTAGCCAACATCGTTCCAGTACCAAAGAAGGACGGGAAGGTCAGAGTCTATGTCGACTACTGGGATCTCAACCGGGCCAGTCCGAAAGACGACTTCCCTTTGTCGAATATACACATCCTGATTGATAATTGCGCCAAACATGAGTTGCAATCATTTGCAGATTGTTTCACAGGTTATCATCAGATCTGGATGGATGAAGAAGATGCTGAGAAAACGGCTTTCATCATGCCATGGGGAATGTATTATTACAAGATGATGCCATTCGGCCTGAAGAATGCAGGGGCCACCTACATGAGGGCCATGACAACCATTTTCCATGATATGATACACAAGGAGATAGAGGTATATATGGATGATGTTATCATCAAATCCAATAAGGCCACTGACTACATAGAAGATCTGAGGAAGTTTTTCAACAGACTTCGGAGGTACAACCTGAAGCTAAACCCCGCAAAATGTGCATTTGGGGTCCTTGCTGGAAAGTTGCTTGGGTTCATTGTGAGCCGCCGAGGAATAGAACTGGATCCATCGAAGGTCAAAGCCATTCAAGAATTACCATCGCCAAAGAACAAGAAAGATGTGATGAGTTTCCTGGGAAGGCTGAACTACATCAACCGATTCATAGTGCAGTCTACATTTATCTGTGAGCCGATCTTTAGAATGTTAAAGAAGGACGCCGCTACCAAATGGACCAATGACTGCCAAAAGGCCTTCGATAGAATCAAGGAGTACCTGTCAACACCACCAGTCCTAGTTCCTCCTGAGCCAGGTAGACCCTTATTGCTCTACCTTGCAGTGTTAGATGGAGCTTTCGGCTACGTTTTGGGGCAACATGAAGAAACAGGGAGAAAGGAACAAGCCATCTATTATCTCAACAAGAAGTTCACCCCGTACGAGGCCCGGTATTCTCTTTTGGAACGCACCTGCTGTGCTTTGACTTGGGTAGCTCATAAGCTGAGACATTACTTTTGTGCCTATACCACATACCTCATATCAAGGATAGATCCTTTGAAGTACCTCTTTCAGAAGACCATGCCCACTGGTAAGCTAGCCAAGTGGCAAATCCTGTTGTGAGTTCGACATTGTCTACGTAACTCGTAAAGCGGTCAAGGGACAGGCACTAGCAGACCACCTTGTGGAAAACCCTATGGATGGAGAATACTAACCCTTAAAAACGTATTTTCCTGATGAAGAGGTATCATTCATAGGAGAAGACATTGCAGAATCCTATGACGGTTGGAGAATGTTCTTCGATGGAGCAGCAAACTTCAAAGGAGTTGGCATAGGAGCTGTCTTGGTATCAGAAACCGGTCAGCATGATCCAGTGTCTGCCAAACTCAGGTTACCCTAAATCAATAATATGGCCAAATATGAAGCCTGCATCTTAGGGCTCAAAATGGCCATTGACATGAACATTCAAGAGCTGCTAGTAATTGGAGATTCAGACTTACTTATACATCATGTACGAGAAAAATGGGCAACCAAAAACTCCAAGATACTCCCGTATCTGCATCATGTACAGGAATTGTGAAAGAGGTTCACGAAGACAGAATTTCGACATGTTCCCAGAGTCCAGAATGAGTTCGCCGATGCATTGGCTACCCTATCATCTATGATACAGCATCCCGACAAGAATTTCATCGATCCCATTCCGGTGAAAATTCATAATCAGCCAGCTTACTATGCCCATGTTGAAGAGGAAGTAGACGGAAAGCCTTAGTTTCATGATATCAAGGAATATTTGGCAAAAGGGGAGTACCCGGAGCTTGCCAATCATACTCAGAAATGCACACTTCGGAGATTGTCTAGCAACTTCTTTCGCAGCGGAGGAATCCTGTATAGGAGGACTCCTGATTTGGGATTATTAAGGTGTGTTGACGCAAAGGAAGCATCCAAGCTACTAGAGGAAATTCATGCAGGGACCTGGGGTCCACATATGAACGGTTTTGTCTTAGTAAAGAAGATACTCTGGGCTGGTTACTTTTGGATGACTATGGAAACAGACTGCATCCAGTATGCCCGGATATGCCATCATTGCCAGATACATGCAGACATGATAAAGGTACCTCCAAGCGAGCTCAACACAAAAAGCTCGCCATGGTCGTTCGCCGCCTGGGGAATGGACGTCATTGGACCAATTGAGCCTGCCGCTTCCAACGGACACAGGTTTATCCTAGTGGCAGTTGACTATTCCACCAAGTGGGTCAAAGCAGTGACTAAGAAAGTCATGACAGACTTTGTATGGGACCACATTGTTTGTCGATCGGTATTCCAGAGTCAACCATTACTGATAATGGCTCCAATCTCAACAGCGACTTGATGAAAGCCATGTGTGAAACCTTTAAGATCAGACACAAGAATTCCACAGCCTACAGGCCTCAAATGAATGAGGTCATAGAAGCAGCCAATAAGAATATCAAGAAGATGGAAAATGATAGAGAAGCATAAACAGTGGCACGAGAAGTTATCATTTTCTCTATTGGGGTAACGCACCACAGTCCGCACATCAACCAGGGCAACTCCCTATATGCTGGTTTATGGTACAGAGGCCGTTATTCCCGCTGAAGTAGAAATTCCTTCCCTAAGGATCATACAGGAAACTGAGCTCAATGACACAGAGTGGCTGAAGAGTCATTATGAGCAACTAGCTCTTATAGACGAAAAGAGAATGAATGCAGTTTGCCACGGTCAACTCTATCAGAACAGAATGTCCAGAGCCTTCAACAAAAGAGTCAAGCTAAGACAGTTCACACCGGGACAGTTGGTGTTAAAGAAAATTTTTCCGCATCAAGATGAAGCCAAAGGGAAATTCTCTCCCAACTGGCAGGGCCCATACATGGTTCACCGGGTTTTGATAGGAGGAGCCCTCATACTTGCAGAAATGGACGGAGAAGTTTGGCCAAAGCCGATTAATTCAGATGCAGTCAAGCGTTACTATGTGTAATCCTTATGTTTTCCCTATATGATGTAAATTGAACTACGCCTGACCTAATTCCCGTTTAAGAGGGGATACGTATGCAGCCCTATGGGTTCGGTCACAATTCAATAAAATTTTCATCTCCCCCCGAAATTGGAAACTGGGGCAGAATTTTGAGGAGGACCCTCAAAATTCTGAAGTAATTCCAGCTGATCGCCGCACGAGCAACAGTCAGAAGCGTCAACCCACAAAACTGGGGTAGAATTTTGAGGAGGACCCTCACAATTCCGTAGCAAGAGAGGTTGCAATGTCTCGAACCACGTCACAGTCGTCGGTTCATCTAAAAAAACTACTTTAATTATACATTTATGTCATACTTTTACAAAATCATGCATGTTTATTATTGAAACTGCTTCGTTTAGCAACGCTACCCCAATGATACAAATGGTATTACCAGATCAAAGCAGAACGAGTCAAGCAAAGCCGGCGGGGATACGAACTATCCTTTCCCCCCTCTACAAAACTCACGATTTTTCTTTGGATGCAGGCACTAGGATTACGAAATCATTGAACATACTGTACGCCCACAGAACAAACATTGTTCAAGAATACAATTCTCCAAACCATTGCACTTACCAACATTTGCTATCAGCACGCACCCGTAATGTTCCGTATGTCACAACGCTCCCAGTAATCACCACGCCGCAATCTGATATCAGCTAAGAAACTCTACTGTCATCTGCTATTTCATTTCTTGCATAAAGCTACTATTCTGCCTTCCGAGGTTAAGCTCTACCTTTATCTGCATATGCATTGCATAAGGCTACCATTCTGCCTTCCAACCGGCATAAGGCTACTATTCTGCCTTTCGAGGTTAAGCTCTACCTCTATCTGCATCCGCATTGCATAAGGCTACCATTCTTCCTTCCAACCTTCATAAGGCTACTATTCTGCCTTCCGAGGTTAAGCTCTACCTCTATCTGCATCTGCATTGCATAAGACTACTATTCTGCCTTCTGAGGTTAAGCTATACCTCTATCTGCATCTGCATTGCATAAGGCTACCGTTCTTCCTTCCAACCTACATAAGGCTACCATTCTGCCTTCCGAGAAAGAACGCTGTCTCCACCCACATTGCACGGCTGAAAGATCGCCACATTGCAAGGCTGAAAGATCGCCACATTGCACGACTAAAAGATCGCCACATTGCACGACTGAAAGATTGCCCCATTGCACGGCTGGAAGATCGCCACATTGCACGGCTGAAAGATCGCCACATTGCACGGCTGAAAGATCGCCACATTGCACGGCTGAAAGATTGCCGCATTGCACGGCTGAAAGATCGCCAAATGCTACTGCATCCTTCATGGGCTGAAATATTGTCAACCCATCCAAAGGCGTCATCGTTCGGAGGCACCATCTTCATAGCCCAAGAGCATCATTTCATGGCCTGCGAATACTTTATTATACGCTACATGGCCCAGGACATCATGGTCTAAAGACGTCATCCTAACCGTTCAAAGACAACATTCATGGTCCGACGGGAATTTGCATTATGTCTAAATTTACGCACAATATATGCTTGTATTATTCATTTGCATGTAAATCGGCAAGCGACAGCCGTCCCGGCTGGAGCGTTTCCGCTCCAGTGCCCGCAGCCACATCAAGACTAACCATTCCCGTAAGTTGTTCTCTCACCCAGCCCGAAATATCGCGTCCGTCCTTGGAAAGTACCTGTCGGCATACTTCGCCGACGGATCCTGAACTACATATGGCCTAATTCCTGTAAAACCAGGGATATGTAGGCAACTCAGAAGCCAGGGTGCGGCCTGAATCTTCTTCAAATCGTTTCGCTCGGTCAAAATTGGCCATCATATCTTTACCCAAAACCTCTTTCATCCTTCCCGGGTAAAGAGGGGCAGCTGTTGACACCCAATTTTTCCCTATATATTTTTCAGTATACAAAATAACTTCAAAAGGGCATATATATGCATATGTAAGCATATTCATGTGTTTTATTATTTTTCCATAATTTTTAAGGTTTCAAATCAATTT